>NC_091434.1:11826227-11933362 GCF_964237555.1 Oryctolagus cuniculus | reverse complement strand
ATGGTTTCACTGCTGAATTCTAATAGAATTTTAAAGAAGAAATAACTCTAGTTCTTCTCAAGTTATTCAAATCAATTGAAAGGTGGGAATCTTCTCAAATTCTATGAAGCCAGCATCACCTTTAATCCTAAACCCAGAAAAATTGCAATACAGAAAGACAACTGCAGACCAATTCCCTGTTGAACACAGATGCAAAAATCCTCAACAAAATTCTGGCCAAGTGTATCCAACAACACAATGGAAAGATCATTCACTCAGACCAGGTGGGATTTATCCTTAGTATACAGGGATGGTTCAACGTTCACAAATCAGTCAACAGCATACATCACATTAACAAACTGAAGAATAATAATCACATTATTATCTCCTTAGATGCAGAGAAAGCATTTGATAAAATATAACACCCTTTCATGATGAAAACTCTAAGCAAATTGGGTATAGAAGGAACATTCCTCAGTCAAGGCAATTTATGAGAAACCCACAGCCAGCGTCCTATTCAATAGGAAAAAGATTAAAGCATTCCCACTGAGATCCTGAACCAGACAAGGATGCTCACTCTCACTATTGCTATTGAATATAGGCCTGGAAGTTTTAGCCAGAGCCATTAGACAAGAAAAAGAAATCAGAGATTAAAATTGGGAAAGAGGAAGTCAAACTATCCCCATTTGCTGATGACATGATTCTATATAAAGAGGATTCAAAAGACTCCACTAAGAGACTATTGGAACTCATGAAAGAGTTTGGTGAGGTAGAAGGATATAAAATCAATACACAAAAATCAACAGCTTTTGTATACACAGTCAATGCTGTGGCTGAAGAAAAACTTCTAATATTGATCCCATTCACAATAGCTACAAAAAAAATCAAATACCTTGGAATGAATTTAACCAAGGATGTTAAAGATCTCTACGATGAGAATTACAGAACTTTAAAGAAAAAATAGAAGATACAAAAAAAAGGAAATATCTTCCATGTTCATGGATTGGAAGAATCAATATCAAAATGTCCATTCTTCTGAAAGCAATTTACAGATTCAATATGATACCTATCAAAATATCAAAGACATACTTCTCAGATCTAGAAAAAATTATGCTGAAATTCATATTGACTCTCATTGGGATTAAACATGACAATAGGTCTGCTCTGATTTCATCATCATTTAAAAAAATCATCTATTATTTTTCACTTTATGTTTCTGTGTGGGAGCAAACTGTTGAAATCCATACTTGATGTATACTAAGCTGATCTTCTGTATATTAAGATAATCAAAAATGAATCTTGATGTGAATGGAAGGGGAGAGGGAGTGGGAAAGGGGAGGGTTGTGGGTGGGAGGGACGGTATGGGGGGGAAGCCATTGTAATCCATAAGTCGTACTTTGGAAATTTATATGCATTAAATAAAAGTTAAAAAAAAAAAAGGAGACCTCAAATAGCTAGAGCAATCTTATACCACAAAAACAATGCTGGAATCATCACAATACCAGATTTCAGAACATACTACAAGGCAGTTATAATCAAAATAGCCTGGTACTCGTACAAAAATAGAGGGATAGACCAATAAAACATAATAGAAACACCTGAAATCAATCTACAACCAACTTATATTTGACCAATGAGCTAAAATCTATCCCTGGAGCAAGGACAGTCTCTCCAAGAAATGGTACTTAGAAAACTGGATTTCCACATGCAGGAGTATGAAGCAAGATGCCTACTTAACACCTTACACAAAAATCCATTCAAAATGGATTACAGACCTAAATCTATCACCTGATACAATCAAATTACTAGAGGACATTGGGGAAACCTTGGCATAGGCAAAGGTTTCTTGGAAAAGACCCCAGAGGCACAGGCAATCAAAGCTAAAATCAACAAATGGGATTACATCAAATTGAGAAGCTTCTGTGCTGCAAAAGGAACACTCATGAAAGTGAAGAGGCAACTGACAAAACGGAAGAAATTATTTGCAAACTGTACAATTGATAAAGGATTAATAGTCAGTCCCAAAGGGCTAAATACCATATGTTTTCCCTGATCTGTGATAACTAGTAGAGCACCTAAAAGGAAATCTGTGGAAGTGACATTGACACTTTGACAAGGAATGACTTGAACAGCCCTTGTCTTGACTGTTAAGGAACAGCTTTTCTTTTTTCTTTTTTCTTCTTAGTGGAGAATGGGACTGGAATGGAAGAGGGAGGAGGAAGTGGAGTGGAAGTGGTTGGGTGGGCAGCTGTGATGAGAAGAATCCTAAAGTTGTACTTAAATATTCATACTCATTAAATAAAACATTTATTTTGGGAAAAAAAATACAAATGGGCCATTTCTCAAGGTATGAGACTGACAATGGAATAAACCGATAATTTGCTGACTTTTTGTGCTGAAGACAGGATAATAGTTTAAAAATAAATCCATAAAATAATACAGACACACATGAATAACAGGTGATGCATAAACTTTTTTTTTCCGCAAAGAAAATTACTGGCCACTGAAGCAGGAGTTATAGCACAATAACCTGAATAAACTGTACTTGACAAAAGAAAGGAAAAATGTAGCTCTAAAGCAGCTGAATATCCCAGCTATCAATGTTAGACTCCTATGAAATATGTACACAAGTGGAAGTCAACAGATTGGGGGAATTTCTTTTTTTTTTAACTTTTATTTAATGAATATAAATTTGCAAAGTACAGAATATGGATTACACTGGCTTCCCCCCCATAACGTCCCTCCCACCCGAAACCCTCCCCTTTCCCACTCCCTCTCCCTTTCCATTCACATCAAGCTTCATTTTCGTTTCTCTTTATATACAGAAGATCAGTTTAGCATACATTAAGTAAAGATTTCAACAGTTTGCTCCCACACAGAAACATAAAGTGAAAAATACTGTTTGAGTACTAGTTATAGCATTAAATCTCAATGTACAGCACACTAAGGACAAAGATCCTACATGAGGAGTAAGTGCACAGTGAATCCTGTTGTTGACTTAACAAATTGACACTCTTGTTTATGGCATCAGTAATCTCCCTAGGCTCTTGTCATGAGCTGCCAAGGCTATGGAAGTCCCCTGAGTTCACCGACTCTGATAATTTTTAGACAAGGCCATGGTCAAAGTGGAAGTTCTCTCCTCCCTTCAGAGAAAGGTACCTCCTTCTTTGATGACCCATTCTTTCCACTGGGATCTCACTCGTGGAGATCTTTCATTTAGGTTTTCTTTTTTTTTTCCCCAGAGTGTCTTGGTTTTCCATGCCTGAAATACTCTCATGGAATTTTCAGCCAGATCCGCATGCCTTAAGGGCTGATTCTGAGGCCAGAGCACTGTTTAGGACATCTGCCATTCTATGGGTCTGCTGTGTATCTCACTTCCCATGTTGGATCGTTCTCTCGCTTTTTTATTCTATCAGCTAGTATTTGCAGACACTAGTCTTGTTTCTGTGATCCCTTTGGTTCTTAGTCCTATCATTATGATCAATTGTGAACAGAAATTGATCACTGGGACAAGTGAGATGGCATTAGTACATGCCACCTTGATGGGATTGAATTGGAATCCCCTGGTATGTTTCTAACTCTACCGTTTGAGGTAAGTCAGCTTGAGCATGTCCCGAATTGCACATCTCTTCCCTCTCTTATTCCCACTCTTATATTTAACAGTGATCACTTTTCAGTTAAGTTTCAGCACTTAAGAAGAATTGTGTATTGAGTACAGTATTCAACCAAAAGTATTAAGTAGAACAAACAAAAAAAAATACTAAGAGGGATAACATATCAAGTTGCTCATCAACAGTCAGGGTGAGGGCTGATCAAGTCACCGTTTCTCATAGTGTTCATTTCACTTTAATAGGTTTCCTTTTTGGTGCTCAGTTAGTTGTCACCTATCAAGGAGAACAAGTGGTATTTGTCCCTTTGGGATTGGCTTATTTCACTCAACATATGTTTTCCAAATTCCTAACAGGGATCACTTTTCAGTTAAAATTTAAACACCTAAGAATAATTGTGTGTTAATTACAGAGTTCAACCAACGGTACTAGAACAAAAAAAAAATACTAAAATGGATAAAGTATTACATTGTACATCAACCGTCAGGACAAGAGCTGATCAAGTCACTGTTTCTCATAGTGTCCATTTCATTTCAACAAGTTTCCCCTTTGAGAATTTCTTAACTTCTCCCCACTCTTTAGGGTTATTGGATAAGAAATTTCTTAACTTCTTCCCACTCTTTAGGGTTATTGGATAAGAAATCCATTTTATTTAATTATAATTATTACTTCTCCAATCTTTCTACACCAGTAACTTGGTGAAAATAATAGGAATAAGCATATCAGCATGTTTAGTGGATAAAAAACAGACTCATATAATCATCCATGTAAGACATAAAATGCCATCCATTTCACAGCTGCCCAGGTTGGTGAGGAAGCATGGAGGTACCCAGTTTGAATCCAACCTGGCTCCCTGTAGTCATGGCAATTTGTTAGTAATTTTACTTATGGACTCCTCTGCATCTATGTTATAGGTTTGTTATAAATGTTAAATCAGTAATCCTGCAAGAAGCTTAGGAACATCCCAATGGTCACACATGCTCAGTAAACACACAGATGTCCAGTGTGTTCAGATGAGGTCAGAACGTATCCTGCACAGCAGGTCAGTGTTACCCCCAATTCCCGCGACATCCCACTCCTCCGTGCTGGTGTTTCTGTCTTAATGACAGTATAACAGTAGAAAGCCTTCATCTGAGAGCGGCTGCTTCTCATAGCTTCTGCCTAAGCCTGCCTACTTAGAGAATCTCTTCATGAAAGATTGCACTTTTCAATGATGGCAGCCAGGACAGCTCTGGCCTCTTGTGCTCTCTTAAAATCTTGATATTTCCCTATCAAAAGGTGGGGTTTTGCCTCCCCTAAAATGCAGCATCTTTGAAAGGTGGTTCAACTTCTACCTTGTGAGCTCAAGCACTTGGGACCAGAGTCCTGAGCTGCCACACAAGTAATCTCACTGCCCTGAAGACCGCATGTTGTAGGAAGCCTAACTTAAGTCCAGAGCCCACATGGAGAGGCCCGGAGACCACATGGGAGATGTAGGAGAGAAATGCCCCAGCCAGGCCTTATCTTTCAGGTCCAGCTGCTATGTGCTGCAATCATACAGAAAAATCCCTGAGCCAGTATTACTCAGCTTAGCTCTTGCTGAACTCTTGAACTGCAAAGGGAGGGAGGGGCAAAGTACTGATCCTTGTTTCAAACCATATTGTGGGTAATTTGTTCAACAATAGGCAACTCAAAATCTGTCAGTCATCAATAACACAACATGCTGGTTAAATGAATGGCTATCAATCATTATTGCATGCATATCTACTGGGGCTTCACATGAATTTGTAAACATTATCTTTACTTCTCATGTCACCTGAAAAGTTTGTATCTTCTTATAGATAACACACTGAAGGTTTAGGACAAATATGAGTAATGATGTTAATAGCTAACATATTGCATCTTTATTGCATGTCAGGTGGTATTCTTAAAACAATTTATTTATTTATTTGCAAGGCAGAATGGGGGAGGGGGAGAGAAGGAGAAAAAGAGAGAGAGAGAGAGATCTGCCATCTCCTGGTTTACTCCTCAGATGGCCACAATGACCAGGGCTGGACCAGGCTGACGCCAGGAACCAACAGTTTCAACCAGGTCTCCCATGTGGGCGGCAAGGGCCCATACACTTGTGCTGTATTCTACTACTTTTCCAGGCAAATTAGCAGGAGCTGAATCAGAAGCAGAGCTGCAGAGACACGAACTGGTGCCCTTATGAGATGCCAGTATCCCAGGCAGCAACTTAACTTGCTACGCAACAATGCCAGCCCTTATCAGGTGGTATTCTAAAGACCATATACATATTACTTCTTTCAACCCTAACAAAATTCTGCTTTACAGATGAATATACTGGTTGGATAACTATCCAATGTCACATAGCTTGTAAGCAGTTGAAACTGGAATACTTTTGGTCTGCGAATAAACCAAGAATATGTTACTACATTACACTATATTATGTGGACTCCACCACATGGCAAGGCTTAGACTCAATTAGAAATGTCCAACTCCAAGACTCTGCTTACTGCATGGAAAATACTATAAGTACTCATGAGACTAAATATGTGTGGTAAGGGGCATTGACTTTGTAGCTCAGAACAAATGGACTTGGATGTGGTGCCATCTTGTCTTCCTGCCATTACTAAGAGCCAGCTGGGATTCCACTAGATGGCCCCATGATGTCTGCTGAGTCATTCCAGTGCTGGGGAGCACACTTAACCTTCTTGCAACAGGATGGAACATTGCAGCCTCGAGTACACACTAGCAGCACATGAAATCAATCAAGTTGTAGCCAGTATAAATAAAAATATGAAAATGAAATAAATAGAAAACAGAACACATCAGGTCAGCATTGCAGCACAGAAGGATAAGCCATGGCCTAGGAACACTAGTTCTAGTCCCAGCTACTATGCTACTGATCCAGTTCTATGTTAATGTGCCTGGGAGGGCAGTAGAAGATGGCCCAGGTACTTGGGTCCCTGTTACCCAAGTGGGAGACCCATATAGAGTTCCAGGCTCCTGGCTTCAGACTGGCCCAGCCCACGCTATTGCAGCCATTTGATGAGTAATGAAAGAACAGATGGAAGATTCTCTCTCTCTCTCTCTCTCCCTTACTCTTACTCTTTGTCACTCTGATTTTCAAATTAATGAAATAAATCTTTAAAAATAAAGAAAATAGTGAACATTATGCCAATAAGGTATTATTTTGTAAAATTTAAGTTTCAATCATCTGTATATGTGCATACTATATATATGGGTATGGTTGTGTAATATAAATCCAATGCAAAATAAAATGCATTTTTAATTATGTGTCATGGTCAAGATTTGAAAGCTTTTAAATTCATTTTGAAAAGGCTTCTGGAGGCCGGCTCTGCGGCTCACTAGGCTAATCCTCTGCCTTGCGGCACCGGCAAACCGGGTTCTAGTCCCGGTCGGGGCACCGGATTCTGTCCTGGTTGCCCCTCTTCCAGGCCAGCTCTCTGCTGTGGCCAGGGAAGGCAGTGGAGGATGGCCCAAGTGCTTGGGCCCTGTACCCCATGGGAGACCAGGAGAAGTACCTGGTTCCTGCCATTGGTCAGCGCGGTGCACCAGCTGCAGCGCGCCGGCCGGCGGCGGCCATTGGAGGGTGAACCAACAGCAAAGGAAGACCTTTCTCTCTGTCTCTCTCTCTCACTGTCCACTCTGCCTGTCAAAAAAAAAAAAAAAAAAAAAAAGGCTTCTGGAATCAAGAAAGTTCCTGTATATTTGGGTTTGAATTTTCTAGAGCCACTTGTTAATTGCTACCCTTAAGTTGTTATTTCAAGCTTCTGGAGACACTATTTTATTGTAAATAAGCTTGAAGGTAGAAATTTAAACCAGAGTAAGTACTTTCCAGACAGCAGGATTCTCTACATGGTTCATAGAATCCTGGGCCAATTAAACCAAGATTATGCTGTCTAAAAGCTAAAGGAACCAGAGAAAAATCTATTACTTTTGTGGTCATCAGATCCTACATAGTGAAAACAAGATTCAAGGAAGATTAAAGTTTTGTTTTTAGTGAATGAGTAACTTCTTACTCCCCAATATAAATAACAAGAGACCCGAGCTGGAGAAAATGACATTTATCCAAGACTTTTTAATCAGTTCTTCAGTGTTCAGAGGATGCAAAACTCTCTAGCCTTCTATTCCTGGGAATATTAGCACAGACCTGAAAGAGTTCAAAATCCTCTGTCAATGGGGCTCTTTTCTGGGCTTTTTGTCCAATGTCACTAGATCTTATGGTTTTCTTGATTTTGCTTTCATTTTGGGGGAATAAGAAAGGCCTTTTTTTTTTCTTAAAGTAAAACTGCATCTTAATTTTATTTTTTATCATAATTTTTATTTCCACATTTCATGTAGGAGATTTGAGTTGGGGCATAGGTGGATGAATAGAACTTTGCAAGTACATATCACAGGGAAAGCCTTCAGAAGGGTGGGAAAACAAGAGGAAATACTGAGTTTCCAATCTACGTGCCTGTGACAATCTCATGGAAGTCCTGTTTAAACCCATGCATTCCCCCCAACATCCTATGGTACTGATGGACTACTGTCGGGTTGCAGGGGAGGAACCTGTATTTCTTCTAAGTAAGTGATTGGTTGGTTGGAGCGAGTGATTGGTTCTAAATGCTGGTTGCACATTAGAAATGCAGGGCCCACCCTCCCTGAGAGTTTAATATTCCTCGTCTGGGGTGAGCCCAGGCCTCAGCATTTTTTAAATACTCCTAAGGACTCAGTGTCAAAGCTAGAGTTGAGAACCCTGGTGCAGACATTGATGTAGGAAATCCGGCATGCAGAAAAAACAGTGGGTTTGTACCTGCACAGGCTTCCCCAGGTCTGCCTGGTGGACCTGGGAGGCCAGGTGGTCCAAAGGCCCCCATCTCGCCAAAGCGGCCAGGGAACCCAGGGTCCCCAGGAGGACCTGCCAGAGATAATGAGATATGTGAATAAATAAATCCACGTATAAGTGATAGAATTCAGACACATGACTTTGGGTGAGGCCAGGTAAAGTCTAAGGAGGAGACCCTTGAATTTCTTGCTATATTTTAAGTGGAATATCTTAGATTGAAACACCCATGACTGCCCTCCCTCTGCAGATGTAGGAACTTTGAGGGGAGCTCTCTTGGTTGTTGAATGATGCAGCATTTAGTAGGTGTTAGTCAAATGGTATATATTTTTAGCAATTAAAGAAAACTACTTTCTAATAGTTGACATCCTAAAAATCCCAATATATAGTTTATCTCCTGAAATGAAATCTAACATCTCCTACTGGCAGAAATGAGCCAAGACGCACATCTCCACACGCACCTGTGGGTGGTTCACGGTAATGTTCACATACTTAGCGCAGTGTGCAAGCTACTGAAATACTGGGCTCGAGTCCTCTGTGGGGGTCACCCCGGTCTCATTTCCACACACACTGTGGAGGAACTGAACAGGACACAAACCTTTGAGTGGAAGAGATGGAGTTGCCAAAATGCCTGGTGGTCCCGGGCGCCCGCGGTCTCCAGGATCTCCCTGAAATCATTCATTTGTTCACTTTGCTTAGAAATATCAGCATTTTACTCATGTTGTCTGGCACTGGACACTAGGGGAACCATGTGTACATTCACACACATAAAGACTGCATATTGCCTAGAAAAGTGAGAGATTCACAGAGTTCCTAGCGGCATCAATCAGCCACCTACAGGAGCACCAATCGGCTACTTACACGTGTGTGTGTGTGTGTGTGTGTGTCAATAATGGACTCACAAAGCTCTCGCAAAAGGAAAAGATTCACTCCAACAGAATTATTCCACACCCATCAATTACATCCCTCTGAAGTCACTACGTTTCTTGATAACACTATGTCTAACTTGGTACTCTAGGACAAAGTGTTTATTTAGCTGGAAGACCTGAATCTACACTTCATTTCAACAACAAATTTTGGCCTCCTTGATTGTGTGTATTTAATGCTCTCATCGTTTGCCCTGCGAAGGAGCTGAATGTGAGGCTACAAAGCTTTCCAGAATCCTGGTTTTCATCTCAGCCCTGTCAGTCCATAGACTTCTTGAAACTATCATTTACCTTCAAAGGGATTGCTTCTCAAAAGCAAAGCAAACACGCTCATGCTGAAGATGAGAACGGTATAATCACGCATCCAAATGCACCATGTGAATTAAAGCAGTATATATAAAATTAACTCCATCTCTTCCAAAGGTTAACATTTTTGAATGATTCTTTGAAAACTTTTTTTCAAATAAATGAGCTAACATGAGGGATATACAATTTTTTCAGGATATCCTCAAACGGTCTCACTTTTTTACCTTAGGGCCAAGAAATCCAAACTGCCCAGGTGCTCCAACCAGGCCTCGTTCTCCCTACAAACAAGCACAAACATGTGGTTCTGTTTTTCTTTGAGCGAAAGATGAGCTCATTCTCATTACCCTGAACACATGTTCACTGAGACTTTGAGTCTGAACACTGCTCCTGGGTTGCATCAGATATTTTTTTTCTCAGTTTTTGCAGCGACAGCTAAATCCTGCAATCCATGAAATTAATGTTTCCACTTTCCCAGTTACCATAAGTGTGCATGCAACAGTGCAACTTCCAATGACATGGAATGGCAGAGCTGCATTTATGAATGAAAACGTAATTATCATATCTATAATGTGGTGCATTTACCTTCAGTCCTGGGAAACCTGGAGATCCATAGGAACCCGGGTCACCCTAATAAATTCACAAAAGCAACACAAACAGAATTAAATTACAGTACAGGAACCAGATTGTGGCAACATTTTTTAGTTTACCATATTAGTCTTGTTTGCAAAGGTAGTTGTCTTTATAGCAGCTACTGCATTAATAGTTTTATTTTAAAAATTCACATAAAATTACCCATGTTTTAACTAAGAACAGATTTTCATTGCTGTCACTTTTGCAATTTTAATCTATTTAGCACTATTGTTGCTTGCAGTAGGCAAGATATGTTTGAAGTCACTGAAAATAATTTGTCCGGAAATAAATAGGTGTTTGGTACATCAGCAACAATAAAAATGACCATGGAAGGCAATATTTCCCCCATTCAGTGCTAAACGTGGAGCCAAACAAACTCAAAGCCATGCCAGCTGGTCTGCCTACACGGTGACTCTGAATGGGCATTCAATTAGTGACATTCATGATGATGTTTGGGGTCTGACATTGTCCTTTTGTCTTAGCTACTGCCTCTAGATCAGCACCATGTTTTATCAAACAGATTCAGATTAACTATTTCAAGCAACTGTCACATTGATACTGAGCCAGACAGGAGATGCCACAATCCTGTTACTTACCCCCCACTTCCTCCATCTTCTGCTCACCTATTTTGTCTAAATGATATCAGTTGGCTATCACACAATTATTTTCCAAAATATTTCACTCATTTGAGTTATTCTCTACTTTCCAAGCTCATAGGAATATAGATCGAGGCTTACAAAAATGTGACAGATGCCTCCAAAGCCACAGAAGTTAACAATGACCAAGCCTCACCCGAGGTCCTGGGAATCCAGGAATACCTTTCTCTCCTTTTGCCCCAACGCCAGGTTTGCCCTTTAAGAGATGACAATATTTAGAGAGATTGAAGCAATAGTATGTCAGCAATATGAAAAGTGAAAACAGAATGAAAAACAAAATTATTACCAACAGCTTACAGAAAACAAACACTTTAGAATAGAAGTCCTATAGGATTATAATAAAATAGTTTGTTTAAAAAAAGGTCTAGTGATATCCATTACAGCTAAAGCAGATAAAAACCAGGCAAAATAAAATTTCATGTGAAGATAGTATATCATACAATTGGGGAGGAGGAGGGTACTTAATAAAAATACCTTGGGTCCTGGGGGTCCTGGCAGTCCAATCATTCCAGGAATTCCTTTTAAACCCTAAAAAATTATAATGAATATAATCTGGCTTACTCTTATTCTTTAACTTAGTGAATTCCATCTCTGAAAAACCCATTTCACTAGCTTTTTTTTTTCTTTAGACAACCTGTTTCACTAGCTTTTGAAAATAAGGGGTTACTGCTGACCTGTCACTAACTAGCACTTAGAAACTTGGCACCACCTGCACCACTTCTCCATGTGAGAAGTAAGGGGGCAGGAGAGTGAACCACCATGGAACCAGGACAGAGGGCAGTTAGGGAAGTAGCCATTGACATAAGTGGCCCTTTTCTGGGCAAAGTAGAGAAATTTAACCATGTAACCAAAAAGGGACCACAGAGTCTGCTTGTGGTATTGGAGCTATCAATGATGGAGGCTGACAGAGGGGTTAATATGTGTCAAGAATCCATGGCATGGGGCTGGCCCTGTGGTGCGACCAGTAAAGCCACTGCCTGCAGCACAGGCATCCCATATGGACACCAGTTTGAGGCCTGACTGCTCCACTTCTGAACCAGCTCCCAGCTAATGCAGCTGAGACAGCAGCAAGAAGATGGCCCAAATGCTTGGGCCCCTACATCCACCAAAGAGACCCAGAAGATGCTCCTGGCTCTGGCTTTGGATAGGCCCAACTCCAGCCATTGCCTCCATCTGGGGAGTGAACCAGTAGATGGAAGATTTCTCTCTCTCTCTCTCTCTCTCTCTCTCTCACTCTCTCTTTGCCTTTCAAATAAATAAATCTTAAAAAAAAAAAAAAAACAATAAAAAGTCTATGGTGTGCCCAATTTGGCAGCTTGAGTCAGGTCCACCTTTTTTTTACTCAACTCCACAGTTGAGTAAATCCAAGAACACTGGTACCTTCCCAGCCTCAATTTTCCACTCTGAACAATGGTGTTAACAATAGTACTGACCTAGGAAGGTAGCTTTGAGATCAGTGTGGTGATGCACAAAATGTTGCTGCTGCAGGTACATGTTCAGAGGCTGTTTTCTCTTACGATACAAAAGTGACATATGGATTTGAGCTTACCTTTTCTCCTTTATAGAGACTAAAGTCGGGTGGCTCTACCAGTAGGGTGGGTCCAGGCGAACCTTGCTGGCCAACCTCACCCTTTAAAAGAAAAATCAAGAAAATAGGAATTGCATATGAATCTATGGTTCAAAGACTTTCAGCCACATAATTTGGTATAATCTGTTTTCAGTCAAGTAGATCACGAACTTCAAATATAATTTCAAATGATATTTGTTATTTTCTTACTAATATGTAATATATACTTATTCTTAAAAATAAACAGGGGGTGCAGCTTTGTGGTGTAGCAGGTAAAGCCACCGTTTGCAGTGACGGCATCCTGTATGGGTTCCGGTTGGAGTCCCTGCTGCTCCTATTCTGATCCAGCTCTCTGCTATGGCCTGGGAAAGCAGTGGAAGATGGCCCAAGTCCTTGGGCCCCTGCACTCCCGTGGGAGACCCGGAGGAAGCTCCTGGCTCCTGGCTTCAGACTGGCTCAGCTCTGGCTGTTGTAGCCATCTGGGGAGTGAACCAGCAGATGGAAGACCTCTCTCTCTCTCTCTCTCTCTCTCTCTCTCTCTGCCTTTCTGTAATTCTGCCTTTCAAGTAAAATAAATGAATCTTTAAAAAATTAAAATAAAAAAAAATAAACTTAGGGGCAAACAGTGTTCTGTAGCTGGTTAAGCTACCACTTGCAATCCTGGCATCCTTTATTGGAGAGCTGGTCAGAGTCCCGGCTGCTCCACTTCCAATCCAGCTCCCTGCCAATGCAGGTGGGAAAGCAGCAGGTGATAGCCCAGTTGCTTGGGCATCTGTCACCTACCTACCTGGGACACCCAGATTGAAGTTCCTGGTTCCTAGCTTCACTCTGGCCCAGTCCTGGCTGTTGCAGCCATTTGGGGAGTGAACCAGTCTGTCTGTCTTTCTCTCTATGATATTCTGCCTTTCAAATAAATAAATCTTTTAAAACCAAAAATAAACAGAAAATAAAACTAATCCATTATATTATCATAATTCAAAATAATCTTTATAAAAATTTTAGTATAATTTTTACAGTCTGTGCGTGTACACACATATATTTATATATGCATATATACATATATTCACATATGGACATATATGTGAATAATGGTTTGATGAAATTTAAAATGTACTATAAGCAGAATAACACCACATAATGTAAGCACAAATTAAAACATATGATCTTAGTAAATTTTCCAATAATTTTGTATTTTTCTTTTATAATCAAATCTTGCAAGAATTTTCCTATTGTACTAAAAATTCTTCACAATCCTGATTTTTAATTCCTATCCTATAATCTATCCTAAAAGTATACTAGGAGTTATTAGACCCTTCTGTTCTGGTGAGATTTAGATAGTTTCTAACTTATTTTCAACATTATTTTATAACTCTATAAAATAATTAGCAAAAATTTTTTAATTTATGGCATTGTAGATATTATTCCATTGGAGAAAGAATATTCCTTGAATTGATTGTGCATTATGAAACTATGAATGCTCACATGTAACTAGAAGATAATTATGTTGTACTCTTCAGAATATTGTTAATACTTTGTACTTATTATCATTTCTTCTTGGCTTAGTTAAGAGCTGGTACGGAGCAGGTCACCTGTGTTTGCAAATCAGGCCCTGTTGGCTGTGTTACTTTGGGCAAGTTCCCTAGTTGCCTGAATTCCTAAACCCCTCATTTTTCTTCTCGGTGAAATGGGAACAATAATATTGCCTACCTCAGAGGATTATTTTATTGAATAAATAATGCCCATAAAATGCCAACTACATTGAGCAAAACAAAGTAAATTCTTAAATATATAATTACTAAAACCATTAATATTTTTGACAGACACAAACACCTAATATTTTCTTTCTGCTAAAAGGACATGTTTGTGGGGGCTGCCAAAGAGGGCAGGAGGGAAGTGAGTGTGCTAAGTACTCATGGTTTCAGTTACTTCTACTTACATGTATGTGTGGGGCTCAGGATTCTGATGAAATTTGTGAAGTTAAGCCAAACAAATCAGTAATTAAATTATTACTCTGGCTATTATACACTGTCAAAAATGCTCAAACTCTTTTTGCTAGAGTAAATTACTTGGATTTAGTGTTGAATTTTTATCAGAAGTGTCATTTTACAGCCAAGAGTAATGGTACCATAATAATTCAGCAAAGAAAAGCTCTCATCCCTAAAACTGGCCAGTGACTAGATAATGAGCACAAATTAAACAATAACCAGTGCCGCCCCCACAGCTGGGCAGCACACACCCTGTGGCTTCTGCTCCTCTTCCATGTAGAAGGTGATTCTTACCGGGTCTCCCATCTGTCCCTTCACTCCCACACCAGGATTTCCCTGAAAAAGAACAGAATAGAAATATAACAGCCTTTGAATTTTAAAAAAGTACTTAAAAGCCATGAAGACTTCAGGTTAAATCGTGGGAAGTCCAATAAAAGCAAAGATAAAATTCTGGCAAATATTGGCAGTTAGTTCTTTCAATGCACAGACTCTTATGTGTCTTAACTCATGGCTTCCTACCTTCAAACCCGGGCTCCCAGGACTGCCAGGAGGTCCCTAAATCAATGACAAAAAAAAAAAAAATCACAAATTGGTCATCAGTTGTAGAAATTAGAATGTATCTTTGTTGGCTGCCCCAAGTTCACATTTAGAAACTTCTTAATTGTAAAATTAACTCACACGAAGGGCTTTGGATCCTGGACGGGATGCTGTTATACATGAACGTGAAGCCACTGGCTTATCCCCGGGAGATCTATGCTTCAGGTGGCTGTTCCAACCACTAGGGTGGGTTTTTGCTTCTGGTGCATCAGATAGACTCTGTCAAAGAGCCCTTTGGTGCCTGACCCAAGACTTCAATTTTTCTTTTTTACTTTATTTTAATGTTGACTTTGGGCTTTTAGAGGGACTGCATAGGCAGTGCTGTTCTTACCATTAACCCTGGAGCTCCGGAATATCCCATGGGACCTGCAGGTCCTCTTGCACCCCTAGATCCCTAGATATACATATATAAAAAAAATCAATGTCTTTGTTGTCAAAAATGTAATCCTTGTCTATAGCAAGAACTGCAGCTAATCCCTAAGAAATCACAGCTCGTGCCACATCTGCCCTGGGGGATCACCTTCAACAGTAGCTCCGACATGGCCATTAGAACAACACAGAGATGGACAGTGGCAGCGCTCTGGGAGGTGTGACAAATTCCCATCTGTAGGATTCAATTAAGTCCCAGAGCTTAAGTGAAATCATTGCAAATAAAGCTTATAATAGCAAAAGTTTACATGGCAAACTTCTTATTAGCTACTCCTAATACCCATGGATGTTACAATTTATATATATATTATGATGCTTTTAAATTATTAATATTAATAACTAATATTAAAATATTAATGCATTTACTTCCTAATATACTTGAAAGCAGTCTACAACAGCAACATGAATGAAAACATTAGCTCCAATTCACAATCACAATCATTCATAAACAATTTTATGTAACATCTAAGTCAAGGCAAAACTGCACACAAATTGACAAGGAAAGGTTGTATCTGGGCAATCCTGGAAGAGCGGAGAGACTATCGGTTCTGCCACTGATTCTACCTCCAATGAATGATTTATGTAATCAAATTGCCCTCTTTAGGAGGATAAATGGGTGTTTCTTTTAACAGGGACATCAAAGTATCTCATTTATTATGTAGAAATGAGTTTTAGCAGTAGTAAGGAAAACCAACCTGGAAAAATAATTCCATCAGGAGCCAGAAGTTACAAAGCAAAGTTATAACTCTTGGGAAGCAAAATTACTTCTAATTTTAATCCAATAAATGTTGATAGATTGAAAGATTAATATTATCATTCAATTAAAGATTTCAGGGAGATGGAGATGGGGTAAAATATTAAATATTATATATAATTGCTGGCAAGTGAAATTGTATAGAGAGGCGATGCACAGTCATTTCACTTGACATATATTTGTAGTTGGCACATATACATAGATGTGTACATTATACATGTAGTTTCTAAACAGACGTGCCTTCCTGTACATTGTATCTGTATATGCCTGAGCAACACCAGATTATGATTAAGATATAGAAAAGAGGAAGCTTGTTGAGATTTAAGGATAGTTTCACAGGTGTGCAACTTCTGCAACCTCACAGAGCTAACTAACCTTGATTTAATACTCAATGTAGTCATCTTGAAATTCTCAATAATTTTTAATATAAGGAATCTACATTTCCATTGTGCACTGAGTGGGCTCACAAATTATGCAGATCTAGTATGCATGAAAGGCTGTTTGGGGAGCAAACAGGAGCACAAAACAAGCTCAGGAGACTTACTGGTAAGCCGTGTGGTCCTGGATCCCCTCGGTCTCCCTGCAACAGTAATTACATACTCCTTTATGGGAGAAACACACTTTTTCTAAATCTCAGATTATGTACATGTAGAAATACACAAAAAATTATCCGAATTGGCCTATTTGTGCCATTTGTTCAACTTCTGAGTGTTGAGAAGACAACAGCAGAAGGGCTTTATGAGGTGATTTTTCTCTCTCCACTCTTAGGCTTGAATTTTCCTTTTACTCTTTCTCCAGAAAGATTGTTTGGGTCCTGACAACACAGAATCAAGATTTTTGTCTTTCAGTTCAAATTGTTCTAAATCCTCAATGCAATGGCCCCATTTTCTTGATGTTTATCCGTCTCTTGTCTAATGGTCACATCTTGCCTTGGTTGAGACACCTTGCTCTTTGGCCCATCCTAGAGTGGACATAAAATGAATTCATGGGGGAATTCTCTCACCTCTGCCTCTGTTCAGATTTATTGCTTTGTGACTTTGCACCAAGACTCAATCTACTCTAAAGCATCAAAGAGTGTATAGTCTTTTGGATTCAGACTACTTAAGTGTAAAATGTACATAAGATAAAATTTAATCATTGTTAAGTATAGTTATTTCTGTGGTACTAAACATATTTACATTTTTATTCAAGCATGACCATCATCCATCTTCAGAACTTTCCACCTTCCCAAAGGAAACCCTTAACCTACTAAATACTAACTCCCCATTTCCTCCCCCTAGTCCCTGGAAACCTTCAGTCTACTCTTGTTCTCCATAAACTTGACTATTTTTACAAAACTAATTTAAGTAGAATCAAATAATATTAGTCATTTTGTCACTGGCTTATTTCACTCAATCTAATTTCATCGCTATATCCAGGATAATACATGTGTCAGAATTTCCTTCTTTTTTAAGGCTGAATAACCATCCATTATACACATATGCCACAAATTTAAGTTTGTTCACTTAAATGTTGATTGACCCTTGGGTTCCTTTCACCTTTTATTTATTTTAATCAATGCCACTGTAACCATAGGTGTACAAATACCTGAGTTTCTGCTTTCAGTTCCTTCAGGTATATACTCAAAAGTGGAGTTACTGGGTCAAATGATAATTTCATGTTGAATATAAGTACACCGTACTTGTTCCAAAATGATCTTACTTTTGATTCTGTTTATTAACATATAATTAAAGCTATAATAAATCCATAGTTCTTGACAAATACAAGTAGGCACAGAGGACACATAAAATACTGTGAGTTCATTAAAGAGATTACCCTTTGGGGTAGCAAAGAACTTAAGGGTCTAACAGAAGCAATCATTGTCTACTTTTCTGTAATTGTAGAATAGTCTTCCTTATAAGAAATGACCACATGCCTTGAAAATGTACTGTATCTTTCTTCTTGATTCATCTTTTCTACTGATCTCACCCTATGTATCTATGGCTTCTCATATTGCAGAGATAAGATGGTTACCCAAGAGTTAATTTCTATGTTGATTGTAAGATGCTGGGAAGGGCAGAATGAATAGAAGGAGGTTGTATTTAAATAAAAAAGTAGGGCAATCTGTGTATAGTTTGTGTACTTCATTAATTGTGACAAATATACTATGAGATTTTTGCAATAGGGGAAGCTGGTTGTGACTTACGGATTGTAAGATACACCACAATAATATGTTAACAATAGATGAAGCTGGATCTGGGGTAAATGGAAACTCTGCCCTACTTCAGAGTTTTTGTTTTATGAATTTTAAACTATACTGAAATAAAAAGTCTTAAAATAGAGTTAATGTTTGAACATTCACATACCACTCCCTGCTAAAGCACAGCAGTATTAAATTTATCAAGATAGGCTATAGGGTTTTCAAAAGCTGCAGTATCAATAGTGGTGATTTTTATTATACTGAATAACAAATATTGATATTAAAATATTTTAACTACAAAAAGCAATGGTTCTCAAAGGGGTTGATTCATCCCCACCTTTATTCCTGGGTACATTTGGTAATATCTGGAGATGTTTTTTGTGGGATAAAGAGGAGGATGTGCTAACAGCTTCTAAAGGGAAGAGACCAGAGGCCAGGGATGCCATCAACATCCTCTAACATACAGGTCAGCCTGCACAACACATGAGCATCTGACCCACAATGTCAACATTGCCAAACTTGGGAAATCCTGAAATAAATTCATCACTTGTGGTTCTCAATGAATAGAAGGCACTAGGATTTTGTAGCTAGAGTAACTAAAGCCAATATGTTCATATAAGAAATATGGTACCATCCCAGGGTATCAATGTGATGACAAAAATCAGGATAGTTCAAAAGAAATCTCTGTTCGAGGGAACACCCACCCTGTATGGGCTTAACTATTTGGGGGAAAAAAATTAGTTTCATCATAACATGATCATAATACTTACCTGAATGCCTTTAATTCCACGAGAAATGAACAGTGAATTTCCTTTTTCTCCACTTTGCCCAGGAAGGCCCTAAAAATAAAATATTCACTTACAGTTTTTGTATTTCCTCTTCTTTTTATTAAATAATATTTAAAATATTTGAGAGGCAGAGTTACAGACAGAGAGAAGGAGATATAAAGAGAGGGAGAGACAGAGAGAGAGGATTTCCACCTGCTGGTTCACTCCCCAAATGACCACAAAGGCAGGAGCTGGGCCAATCCAAAGCCAGGAGCCAGAAGCCTCTTTCAGGGTCTCCTACACTGATAGCAGGGGCCCAAGCACTTGGGCCATCTTCTACTGCTTTCCTAAGCCATCAGCATGGAGCTGGATTGGAAGCAGAGCAGCCGGGACTCAAACAGGCACCCGTATGGGATGTCGGCACTGCAGGTGGAGGCTTAACCTACTATACCACAATGATAGCTCCTGCATTTCTTTTTCTATTCAAAATATTATTCTCAATAAAATTGACCTGATTATATGTTTTGCTAGAGAAAATTTCTTTATTACTACTATCATCCTAAGGTGTTCACTTATATCTATTTACTATTTAATTAATATTTGTTAGGGAATTTCTCCAAAAATGTTATCTACTAATATACATTTACTAATTATTCAGCAGAGAAATTGCATTTTCCTGGTAATATAAAGCACATATGTTATTTTTGCAAAAAGCCAATTTTTCTACTGTTTAATTTGTGTTCTAGAAAAAGATTCCTGATTTTGCTCATTTTAGTAATTCGTATCAAACACAGAGCCTATAGCCTATGAATCGTTTGTCAGAGTAACTTCTAAAATTATAGCCAGTTTCTTTTGCAAGATTTTTGTATGTAGTTGCTAGTTTGCTTCAGGTAGTTTCTAAAAGTTAATGAAATACTTCATTCATTTTTTTCTCCCCAAGGTTTTCCTACTTAACATCTTAATATCCTATTTAATGTCTTAGCCTGGTTACCACAAATAAATTCCACCAACTTCACTATCAAGCACCTATGAAAGACACCAAAATTTCAAGATTAATCCCTCTTACAAGAACTGGAGATATTTAACAGTTTTACGGGAAGTTCTATAGGAACTGAACAATTTTATGGGAAGAGGTTACTTAAGAAATCAGGCAATTGTAGTGTTGTTCAGTTCTAATCTGCATGAATTTCAGCTGCTTTTAAGTTTAAAAGAAAATCTTCCCACAACATGGTCCAAATTCCATTTACCAGTGTGACTGAAATTCAGTCAGTGCATGCAGTAACACACTTTACTACTAGCGCTTCAGACTAAAAACCACTAAATAAATAACAAATACTAATCATAACCACTGACTGGTCACATCACTCCTTTCAATGACTGCAATGGATCACTGCACATCTATTATTCAGGGCACACACAGACAGACACCAGAGCAAAGCAGGTAGTCATGTTGCCTCCTAATTTCTCAGTGACAAACAAATGACCTTTCATAAAAACATTTGGAAGAGGGACTTGGCCAGCAAAGAAGAAAGTGAAGCAAAGGAATGAAAAATGGCAATACTGGAAGTAAAATCAAATGCAGCACAAACGGGTCATAGGGTAATAGTTGACCATGGGATGAGGGCACCTGTCATAAAAGACTATCTGTAACCCAGGATCTCAGTGAAGATGAATTCATCAAAATCAAACAGGAAGGAGAAGAAAAGGATGACGCTGTGCTGGAAGAAGTGACACAGGCAAATAAGTGTCACATGAAAGGAAATTTTTGAGATATTTCATAACACTGGGAGCTGATCCAACCTTAGAAAGGAGTATGACACTTCACCACGGCAAAGAAAATATGTTCAATTAGTACCACAAGTTAAACCATGAGAAGAAGGCAAACACTGGTTTAACTAGTCTTGGTAAGCCTTTATAAACAAAACAATTTGATTCTCAATGCTTCAAATTATCATATGATACGTAAGTACTAATGTTTTCCATTTCTCATCAGATTTATAATTGGTAGTATAGAGTTTTTAATGTTCTTAGAGACATTTTTTTTGGACAGGAAGAGTGGACAGTGAGAGAGAGAGAGAGAGAGAGAGAGAGAAAGGTCTTCCTTTTCTGTTGGTTCACCCACCAATGGCCACCACAGCGGGCGTACCACACTGATCTGAAGGCAGGAGCCAGGTGCTTCTCCTGGTCTCCCATAAGGGTGCAGGGTCCAAGAACTTGGGCCATCCTCCACTGCCTTCCCGGGCCACAGCAGAGCTGGACTGGAAGAGGAGCAACTGGGACAGAATCTGGCTCCCCAACCAGGACTAGAACCCAGTGTGCCAGCGCTGCAGGTGGAGGATTAGCCTATTGAGCCGCAGCGCCGGCTGCTTAGAGACATCTTTTAAAGTCACGGAATAATAATTTTTTTCATGAGTCAAAAAGATTATTTTGTATGATTCTAGGTTGTCTGGTCATTCTTACATTCTCACATTGCTGTGCAATGTGAGGACTGGCTATATATTAAATGGATAAAGAAGAAAGTTGTGTTGCAAAGAGGCCATCATAACAAACACTGGTATTGTGGTCAGTCCTGTATGCTGTCTTACAGTTCAAATGAAGCCCAGGATCTCTCGAATGTTTATGAATCAGTAGAAAGAGGCTTGGCCTGATTTAAAGAGCTTAAGAAATACACATTCACCAGACTGCATTTGAGCCTTCAGATGGTTGAGTTAAAGCAAAGGGTGTTTGAAAAGCTTAAGAATGAAAGATGGTCACAGTTTTTACTTGATATCACAAGAAAGCTGTAAATATGGATATTCTTTCTCAGTTCTACTCAGATCAGTTCTTCTGGGATTTAAAGCAAAAGGAATTCTTAAGAAGAGAAAACAGGATTGCCATGGTGGTGGGTGATAAGAAAATACTTTAGAAGGCTCTTGAGAAGTCATATTTACTTAGGGAATGGGAAAGGCTGAAAAAAAGGTCACAGAAAATCTATTTTTAAATACCAAATAATTTTCAATCATCATCCACATTAGGTTAAAAAAAAGAGAGAGAAACTGCACATAAGGAATAGAGGAAAGAGAAATGTAAGTGTTGGAAAGGAAATGTGAGGTGCTAGTTCTTGCTGAAGATATATTTAAATAAAATGTACAAAAATTTAAGAAAAAAAAAGTCATGACCAGTAAAGTTTTTCCACAAGTGCTGGATATTGTCAGCTGTTTCCGTACATCCATTCCAAAACCATGCTAATTTATCTTCCTGCATTGTAGTCACTGCAAAGGCAAAAACTGCATTCCCCAGTCTCCTTTGCAGCCAGATGTGAGTTAGGTTCCATCTAAGAGATGTGAAAGAGAGAACTGAGGAGATCATCTTCCTGGTCTGTTGCTCGTGTCAAGCGTGAAGGTAGAAAGCTGAGGGTTGGTTTGTGAGCATCTGGGTATGGAGGTGAGGGATGATGATTATAATTAGGCACAGCAACCAGACTCCAGCTCTTGTCTAGCTATGAGCCCTTGGGATCATCAGGCTCATTTTGGTCCCTGACTTCCATTCTTTTGACCATTACAGTAAGCACCAAACTCCCTATATTAAATCTCTTTCTGTTTGAAACACCTAGAGGGGTTTATATTTCAACAGCAAATCCCAGATGATAAACATAATTCTTGCTAATTGGCCTCTCTGCTTCTTTCTTCCTAATGTCCATTCTCCAGACAGCAGCCAGAGACATCTTAATAAAACATCAATCACATCATCTTGCTTTGCATTAGTTCCTTTTCATGGCACAGAGAAGAAAATCTAGTTCCTTTGCATGGTCTTTATGGCCATTTATATTCTGGATCCTGCCCACTTCTCCATCTTCATTGCTTGGTCCCCTCCATTTGTTTACTATCCTCTGGGCACAGTTACATTAAGTCTATTTTATGAACACATCAAGCCTGTTCCAACCACAGTGCATTTGCACTTAAGGTTCCTATGGGGATGAACTCTGGGTGTCTTACTGGAAGGCCTCCTGAGCCAGGAGCTCCTCTTTCTCCTGGCAACCCTGGTTCACCTCTTGAGCCATTGTAGCCATCTCTGCCAGGTTTGCCTCTGGGCCCAGGAGGCCCTGGGTGCCCCTGCAGGAAATAAAATTATCAGTGAAGTTTTTTTGTAAGCATAAGATAACATAAAGTTTATATAATATGGATACCTATATTGTGTTCATTGTGGTTCAAATGTTTACTTAATTTTGTAAAACTTCCTTCCCCACCCAGAAGAGCTACAAATAAAAACAACTTTTAAAATGTACCCAAATTTAAATTAATTTAGTTTGGAGTATTCTGGAAGATTTGGGAGGAAATATTTCTAAGCATCCTTAGAAAGACTCTATGGAATTATATGACCCCCAAAGATGGCTCCTCCCTCTTTGATTGTCATATTAGAAATGAGAGCCTTGGGCCCACTTTCAATGTCAGAATTCAGTAGAAAATGAAAAAATCTTGATTTAAGCATACACTTACTTCCAGAATACTGGACTTGACAGGATGAGTTTATCAAGCTCCTATTTTTTATTTTTTTTTTCTCTCACCTGTTTGAAAACTTTGTTCTTTAAGTAGTGTTTTGGTTTTGGAGCTTTTGTGCAAAATTGAAATGCAGCCCTCCCCCCACCCATGCACTGAGATGAGAAAGCAAGAGTTTCTCTCTCTCTCTCCCCCCATATATGCATATGTATATAGACATATTTATATACATACACACATACACATGGTTTTAAGGGTGTTGAGTGTTTCTCCCTTTAAAAAAAATGAATTAAATATAGG
Source organism: Oryctolagus cuniculus (assembly GCF_964237555.1). Lineage (NCBI taxonomy): Eukaryota > Metazoa > Chordata > Mammalia > Lagomorpha > Leporidae > Oryctolagus > Oryctolagus cuniculus. The sequence continues at coordinate 11,909,373 of NC_091434.1, read as the reverse complement.
AATACTTACAGGTATGCCATCCAAACCTGGAAATCCAGGAACACCAGTTGGGCCCTAAAATCCCAGAAAACAAAACAAAGATAAAATTCACTAAATTATTAGAGTAACGAGTTGATTTACTTGAAAACATTAATAGCTAATGGCTCCATGCTGGAATATGGTTAAACCCCTCTGAAATAATAATAATTCAACTGTGGTATTTAGATGTGCCTTGGAAGGCAATTAGGATCAGATAAAGTCATTGGGATGGATCCCTCATGATTGAATACTGGAGGTTTTATAAGGAAAAAACAGACCAGAGGAGACATGCACATGCCCTCTGTCTCTTGCCATGTGCCTTGTCTTGGGACTCTGCTAGCAAGAAACCCATCATCAGATGCAGCCCCTTAACCCTGGACGAGAACCATGAGGCAAAAGAAAAACTCCTCTTTATTAATAAGTACTCAGCTTCAGGTATTTTGTTATAATAACAAAAAACAGACTAATGACTGATGTCTAAAAATACAAAGTTATTATCTTCTAATTTCACATGCTTGAGTATATGTATGTGTGTATGTGTGTATGTGTGTATGTGTGTACCAGATCAAATAAAACATCCAATACACTGTAAACCAGAAATCCAACTTCTCAGAATCTATCCTCAAGTAACAAATTCTTGAATTTGAACACAGATAACCCAGAGTATTACTTTTGCTTAGTTAATCCACATAGTTGGGGTTGAATCTCAAATTCTTATCATCAGAGAATAAGCTATAGTTTTATCCATAACATGGCATATTCTGCATCATTTTTCAACTAATAAATTTAACTTGCATAAAATTGATATGGACTGGTCTCTACAGCATAACATTGCATGAAAAAAGGCTCAGCATGATACACTTAGTATGGTTTCCTGTAGGCCTTGTTACAAAGCCACGAAACAATACAACTCCTCACCGAACGCACACTTATATATTTAAGTGCATAGAAAACGTCTCAAGGATCCATATCTTCTCACAGGGCTTGGGAACGAGCATTGGGTGTCACAGAGAAGCTTAGATTTAATTTATGATAAAGTACAGCACGCATCACCTGTGACTATAACGGCCCCAGAAAAGCAGTGCTAGTGATTGGTTAACGTGACTCTCCTGGCAGAAGCAACTCACCTTATCTCCTTTGTCCCCTGCTGCTCCAGGAAGGCCACTGTCGCCTCTCATTCCTTTCTCTCCTGGAATCCCAATGGGCCCAGGGGGTCCCAGGGGTCCTATTGGACCTTGTGGTCCTAGTGGTCCTGGCTGACCCTGCAAAGAGAGATAAAAAAGGGGGTGAGACAATTCTTATCTTCTGACACAGCTTCAGACTCGCTTGGGCCTAGATAAAACTGGGCAGTTAGATTTGAGCACACACTAATAATAGAAGCACAAATGGTTGATGCAATACAAAAACAAGAAACAGTGACATTCCCTTTTTCAATCTGAATTTTAGTTTATGAAAAATTTGCATTATTTCATGTGTGTGTGTGTATGTAGTGTATATGTGTACAAACACACATATATGCCCTGATTATATTCTATTATTTTCATTCTGCTAATGACATTTATAGATTTTGGGCTGCTTAGTTAAGGAACTAAAAAATCAGTCTCATTACCATTGTGTGAGTGATACTTACTAGAGGAAAATTTGCCATATCTCTTATGTATTTCAAATAGCTAAAAATTCACCTGCCCTTTTAAGGTGAAACATTAATTTTTTTGGCTACCTTTACTGTGTTTCTTAGACATGACCTGGAATTAGGCTCTGCTTACCACATTATGTTTACACAATCCAACCTTCCATGAGTTAAAAGGCCACCTCTTGTTTTAGGTAAAGTTGGCTCTGTAATCCACCTTACTCTGTTAGTTTCCCTTACAGCAACCCATTTCCTTAGCATCATAGCATTTCTGACCTTTAAATTATGCATTTGATCATCAGTTTACTGTGTGTCTCTTTGATTAGACTTAAGTACTATGAGAGCAGAGATATTTGCTCATCAGTTCATTTTATCAACTGTGGGAAACAGGTAACTCAGGAAATCTCTCTAGTGTGAATAAGGGTTGGATGGGCTGGCAGAGATGATGCCCACAAGTCAATGGTCCACACTGGACCACCCATTCACCTGGGACTCCCTCCACCTGAGCCCTGTAGGGTTAAGAAAGTGATTTTCAGACTTTGCAAAAAAGCAGTTTTATCTAGTACCATGTTCATGATATATACAAATGAATTTTATTCATTCAAACATGTTTATTTTTCATAAAATAATCAACATATGAAACAATAAGGTTAAGGCACTCCTAGATGCAATATTCCACTCTCATTTGGCTAAATGAGACAAACAACCCATAGCATAGTATATCACAGGATCTCAACTGTAGAGAAACAAAAAAATAGACATTTTCCCAGAGGTATTTTTATAAACAACCATTCCTAGGAAGATACACAAAAGACAGTAGGTCTCAGGAGTGAAAATACAAGCAAGGGCAATGTCACCTTCTGCTTTGTGTGACCTCTGTAGGAAAGATTAATTGCCATTTTGCTCTCCATTAAGTCAGTGACTCAACAAACATTATTGACAACCTTTAACATCTGCCTAAATTTCATAAATCAGAAGTGCACCCTAGATTTAAAAAAAAAAAAAAGACTGATTTTATTTATTTGAAAGGCAGACCCCAGAAAGACCCTTCATCCAGTGGCTCATTACCCAAATAGCCACAATGGCCAGCACTGGGCCAGGTGGAAGTAAGGAGCCGGGAACTTCCTCCTGGTCTCCTATGTGAGTTCAGGTGCCCAAGGACTTGGGCAATCTCCCACAGCCATTCCCAGGTGCATTAGCAGGGAACTGTACCACAGGGATCAGTGGCATTGCAGTCAGCAGCCTAATCCATACCACAAAGCCAGCCCCTAGAAGTATTTTCTTAGATATATTTTCTTCATACTTGTTCATCATTCTCATAATAGTTACCACTCATTGAATATGAGTAAAAGTACAAAAAGCCTGGACTTTTAAAGGGAAAAAATTATATAAATGTATTTTATAAAAATGGCAGAAAAAAAAATAAAGTTTAGTTAATTTTGGCCCAAATCATTTGCCGGCATTGTGAGGTTATATGAATGTAAAATAGATATTTCAAACTACAATCTAAAATAAAGAATAAATAAATATAAATAAAAAGGTGACCTTTTAATTTATAGTAATTAATCTCAACATACACTTAAAAGTTCCCACTTTATCTAAACACAAAGATCAGGAAATAGCTTCTTTTCTTTTCATTAAGTCTGGGAATTATCCTTTTGTCTTGCAGGTGATTTATACATAATTTCTAAATTACTTTTTGTTAATGCAGTGCTTTGCAATAATGTATCATTTGGCTACATAACAAAATGCATGCTTGACTATAAAGGGTAACTGAGAGAGACAGCCAATTAACTTGCCACAAATCTCTTTAATGAGTTTCAGCCTAGCCATGCAATAGCAAATTCAGTGAGCTAATGGAATTTTATGGAGAAAAAGAGGAGTGGAAATGTTTAACACAGTAATAAGAATAATAAAACCCACTGAGCACAGAAATGTGTACTGATTTCAGAAAGTGCCATATAAAATACTTTCCAAAAGAAGGAAAATAGGAAACAGTCATTTGCAGTGTTGAAGGATGCTGACCCCTTCTCCCATGCCCTGGGCTTTGCCACACTGACTGTGTGGCCCTTTCTGAATAAATCCATTCTTTATTGTTTTTTTTTTTTTAATGACTTTTTTTTTCTTTGACAGGCAGAGTGGATAGTGAGAGAGAGAGAGACAGAGAGAAAGGTCTTCCTTTGCCGTTGGTTCACCCTCCAATGGCCTACACGGCCGGCGCGCTGCGGCTGGCGCACCGCGCTGATCCGATGGCAGGAGCCAGGAGCCAGGTGCTTCTCCTGGTCTCCCATGGGGTGCAGGGCCCAAGCACTTGGGCCATCCTCCACTGCACTCCCTGGCCACAGCAGAGAGCTGGCCTGGAAGAGGGGCAACCGGGACAGAATCCGGTGCCCCGACCGGGACTAGAACCCGGTGTGCCGGCGCTGCTAGGCGGAGGATTAGCCTAGTGAGCCGCGGCGCCGGCCCATTCTTTATTGGTTTTACACACACTGTCCTGTACCTGAAATGCTAGCCACTTCCATGAGTCCTCTCTTAGTGCTCCCAGAGAATGATTCTCTCATTCCCTAACCTTGCCTCTATAGTAACACTTGCTACTATGATTTCAGAGTACAGAGACTTGGTGCCCAAGGTCGGCATGGTAAGAAAGGTATAGAATAATCAATGCTTAGTAAAGTTAAAACAAGCCAGTCCTGAACCTAAGAGAAGATTTGTGTGAATGTTTTCTTATGCCTCTGTGCCACCAACCCCAAAACTTGGCTTACAATCATTATGCAAAATGGCAATAATTTCATACTAAAGCATGCAGAACACAACTCCACACCGTGCAAAGAGCCTGAACACAGTGATGTTATTATGAACAGAAGTTATGCCTTCATTTCAAGCACATCAAGTGGCAAATGGTAAATGAATCCTCTAATCTGCAAATGGAAAAACTAATGTAAAACACCAAATGCTTCCTTCTTTTTACAGCCACAAAGACTTTGTGATTTCTTTTCTTTTCTTTTCTTTTCTTTTTTCTTTTTTTTTTTTTTTGACAGGCAGAGTGGACAGTGAGAGACAGAGAGAAAGGTCTTCCTTTTTGCCATTGGTTCAACCTCCAATGGCCACCACGGCCGGTACACTACAGCTTTGTGATTTCAGAGTTAGTACTACTTTTTCATATGCTTAGGTATTTTGCTACATGATACATTTTTAAATGAAATACATTAAATGTTGGATAACACTACTAAATCTATCAGAAAGCTGTTCATGAAAATTTCGCAAACACTAATCTTTGAAGCAGTCATTTGTTACTTTACCCAATTGCAGTAAATAATTTATCCACAGTGATGTAGAGAAAGTCTTTTTTCCTTAATTCTTTCACTTAAAAGAAAGGATTTATAAAAATAACTATGCTTACAAGTATATATTTAGTTTTGATTTACAAAGCTATAATATAACTAACATGAGAAAACACATAAATAACAGGCCCATAAGATATTTTTATAACTAGAGTCATTAAAGAATCATAAGAATTTTCATTTTTTAAGAAATATGGCATCCACTCCTAATCCTGTACCTTTTACCCATGAATAACAATATGATATAAATCAGGTTGCTATCCCAGATTCAGTTTAGGAAAAGAAAAAGCTGCCCAATGGAATGACTGACAATCAGACATGGTAGCCCTGATATTTCTTTACTACAGTGTGCATGAAATTGCCTCTGTGAGCTATGAATCTCCATGTGAGATGGTGGATCCAGAAGAGCCACTGAATCCAGACATGACAATTGGCTTGGCCCTGGGAAATCGGAATGCAGTGTAAACCACTCATCATCTCTAACCTTCTACACAAAGGCCGAGTGGACATGATACCATCACACTTACCTGCACCTCCCTCCAGCAGCAGGGGCCCTGGGACCTATGGTATAAATGCAGGATGAAGGAGGTTGGCAAGGTGTCCCCTTAGGACTTTGTCCCTTGGTAACTCTGTAAGTCAGGAAAATCTTCCAAGCAGGGCTAGGATTGGTTACTTTTATTTCACAACAGAGAAGACCAAATGGTGAGAGGATACGTAGTTTTTAAAAACCAGAATCTCAATTTGTTAAGTCAACAACAGGAGTCACTGTGCACTTACTCCTCATGTAGGATCTTTGTCCTTAGTGTGCTGTACACTGAGATTTAATGCTATAACTAGTACTCAAACAGTATTTTTCACTTTATGTTTCTGTGTGGGAGCAAACTGTTGAAATCTTTACTTAATGTATGCTAAACTGATCTTCTGTATATAAAGAGAATCGAAAATGAATCTTGATGTGAATGGAAGGGGAGAGGGAGTGGGAAAGGGAAGGGTTGCGGGTGGGAGGGACGTTATGGGGGGGAAGCCATTGTAATCTATAAGCTGTACTTTGGAAATTTATATTCATTAAATAAAAGTTAAGAAAAAAACAGAATCTCTAAAATCACCTTTTTGGCTGTCACTATCAGGGACCTAACCCCTAAATCTAAGAAATTCTCTGTCATTTTAGTAGTCCAAGGATGGGAGAAATAACTACAGGTGGACAACTGCCAACAGTTGCACAGCCATACTTTCTTTTTTTTTAACTTCATGAGCAGTAAATCTGATTTTTAGTGTTTGGGGAATACAAAACTGTGGATGACAAAAGACTTAAAAAAGCCATGTTTAAAATTATAAACTCATTAACCAACAAGAAGAGGCACTTGCTTATTCCACACAGTATTTTTGAAAGCACTTGTAGGATTTTATAAAACATCCCTTTTAGGCCTCCAGGCCTTTCTCATTCAGATAACCATCATGTCTGATAACAACAAGGTCATTAGACTTTTGAAACTTTTGGAAATTTGTATCAGCAGCATTTTACATTAAAATTTAGCACCACTTCACATCTTGACAATATCTTTAAAATAATCCAAATAGACTTTTTAGTTGGTGTCTCTAAAAGATGAGAGATATATCCTTTGATATTTCCAGGGGCCAAACTGGAAATATCAAAATCCAAAGAATTTGGAATTTTGATTTTTTGAATGCCTGTCAAAGATGCCAAGAAGGCTTAAAATATCTGGTAGAAATAGGATCTCTTAAAATTATTACATAATATAGACCAAATATGATCACTGTTACAAAGTGATTACTCAAATGTTTAGAATGGGTAAATTTTCAAACAAATCATAACTCTTTCAATAAAAAGACTTCAGCTATTTTTAAACAATCAGAACTTAACAGAGACATTAAGAGAACATAATAGACTACTACAACAGAACACAAAATCTCTCTTTGGTCATCCCAAAATTCATAAATAAAACCTTAAATATAGAGCACATGGAATCACCCCATAACTTGGAACAATTTTAACAGAGTCAGAACTAGGGAAGATAAAATAGCGTACTGGAGCTGGCTAGAAAACTGACAGGGAGTCACCAATTAAACAAAAACTTTTAAAAGATGATGCTGCCATTTTTAAACAAATTTTTAAGACTATTTCAGAATATTTACTAACACATGGATGGCAAAAACCTCATTGCTTTTACAGAGGATCAGATTCTAATTCTACATAAAAGAAAAATAGATTAATCTTTTGTATACAAAAATTTCTTTCTTTCATAACCTTCTGTGACTTCCTCACACCTTCTGCAACTTACTTAAACCTTCCTATCTTTTCTGTTCCAGTCTAGAGTAAACTAGCCATAAACTAATTCTACAGACCATGTTCTTTCTTTTTTCAAAAAGTCTCCTTCCTTCTTAACCTTCCTTACCAAGAACACATTTCTATACTTGTGACTTTTTCCATCCACTGATTTCTTTGACTTACATTTTGAAATAACCCTTTAAAAACCTCCAAATTAAGACATTTTCTAAATTAAGATAACACATCAAATTTCAGCCTTAGCTACTTTCAAGCAGTGTTGAACTATTTTCATAGACAGTTTATGAAAACATATTTAACAAGTCCAAATAGTTTTTCCATTGAATATAAGTAGCTAAGCATACCAAAGTTTACATTTAGACATATTTATCTCATTTACACTTACCCAATTTACATTTAACAACTATACCTAGATGACTGAAGATGCTGATATTATATCATACCTCTACATGATTTAAGGTCAAAATTACATTTATATGGAATTCTACTCCTTTTTATAAAATTCTAGCTATAAACAACGACATTAAGCCAGAGATTACAAAATCCACTTTAAGGGTAGCATACTTTCTCTGCAATTACATCATGCTTTTTCCCAGCAAGAGGTTGAATTAGTGCAAAGAAGTATGAATGAATGAACAAATGAATGAATGAATAAGAAAGGTGCTTTTGAAAGATTTACTCATTTATTTGAAAGGCAGAGTGACATAGAGAGGCAGAGAGATCTTCCATCTGCTGGTTTATCCCTAAAGGGACATCAACAGCCAGGGCTGAGTCAGGCTAAAGCTAGGAGCAAGGAACTCATCTAGGTCTCCCACATTTGTAGCAGGGGCCCAAGGACTTTGGCAATTTTCTTTGCTTTCCCAGGTGTATTAGTGGGAGCTGGATCAGAAATAGAGCAGGTAGGACTCAAAATAGTGCTTTACAATGGGATGCTGGCATAGCAAACAGAGGCTTAACCTACTGTGCCACAATGCCTGTCCCCAAGAAAGATTTGATATGCTAATTATACAGAATTTTACAAACCCTTTTTACACTCTGAGACTAAGACATTTATGATCCAAAGTGTAATGGAAAGGAGAAATTTATTTATTAGGCTTGCTTTGTGCCCATCAACCTCAATAGCTATAATTTCCTCAAACACACAGGTGCTCCTGGTACAAATCCATCCCTGCACTGGAAAGTGTCTTTCAAACCCTCTCCTTTAACAACCTCAACTGGTCCCCACACTGGACCACACTTCTGCCATGCCCAGAGTACATTTCAAATCATTCCAGTCTCATCTCATCTTTAAACATTTTTTAAAAATGTTTAAAAAAATATTTTAAAAAAAGTTCTTTTACAAAATTTAAGAAACAATATCGGCCGGCGCTGTGGCTCAATAGGCTAATCCTCCACCTTGCGGTGCTGGCACACCGGGTTCTAGTCCCGGTCAGGGCGCCGCATTCTGTCCTGGTTGCCCCTCTTTCAGGCCAGCTTTCTGCTGTGGCCCGGGAGTGCAGTGGAGGATGGCCCAAGTGTTTGGGCCCTGCACCCCATGGGAGACCAGGAGAAGCACCTGGCTCCTACCATCGGATCAGTGCATGCGCTGGCCGCAGCACACCAGCCGCGGTGGCCATTGGAGGGTGAACCAATGGCAAAGGAAGGCCTTTCTCTCTGTCTCTCTCTCTCACTGTCCACTCTGCCTGTCTAAAAAAAAAGAAACAATATCAATAATCAAATTGATTAAAAGTGTCTCTACTGTTGTTGTTTTCTGATGAAATTTTCAAGTCCCATCCTGTTTCCCCAGCTATTTTCTAGAAATGGTTGAAATCAGGCCCCCAAACGCCCACCCTTCCTGCTCCTTCCTTCTCTACATAGATGGAAATTCTGTGGCTTCCATGAACTCAGCCCAGAGATCATCTGTCAGCTCTGGCTCTCCTCCTTAGGCATGTCCCTCCCATGATCAAGCTCATCACACTTTCTCTGAACTAAATCTCACCTACATCCCACCAGGAGTTCCTAGGTCATGGTCTTGTCTCTTGCATGGGTCAACCAAGCACCAGCCTCCCTTGCCTCCAAACTCCTATTTTCTCTCCTCTGCCCCAAATAGCTGCCTACTAATCTTCTTTCAATTGTGACATTGTCATCAATATCTTCAATGGGCACAGTCTCCCTTCTACCACCCCAGACAACCTTATTCTCTGCAATGCCCACATCTTCTGCTCTAATCACACCTGTTTCCCCGAGGCCTTTCTTCATTTGTAACCTCATTTCTACCTGCATTTCACAGAAAGATGACGGCATCAGCAGTTACTTCTAACCTGCACTGAGCAGGTGGTGTATTCTAGGCAGGATGCAGTTCTGAACCCTTTCAGAGAAGTGGTCATCAAAGAAGGGTGTACTTTTCTGTAACAGGAGGAGAGAACCTCCATTTTGCTTATGGCCTTGTCTAAATACCAACAGAGTTTGTGGATTCAAAAGGCTTCCATAGCCTAGGCAACTCCTGCCAAGTGGTCACTGACGTCATACATAAGAATGTTAATTGTTAAATTAACAACAGGAGTCACTGTGCATTAACTCCCCATGCAGGACCTCTGTCCTCAATGAGCTGTATTTTGAGAGGCAACTGTAAAACTAGTTCTCAGTTTTTTTAGTGTGTGCGCATGTGTGTGCAAATTGTTGAAATCTTTACTTAGTATAGAGTTGGTCTTCTGCGTACAAAGTTAATTGAAAATGAATCTCAATGGTGAATTATATTGGAAAGGGGAGAGGGGGGAGAAGGAGGGGGGGAGTCTGGGTGGGAGGGCAGTTATTGTGAGAAGAAAAACTATATTCCTGAAGTTTTATGTATGAAATTTGTATTCCTTAAAAAATTAATTAAAAAAAAAAAAAAAAACAAAAAAAACAAAAAACAAAAAAAATGAACTCTTTCAGGGAATCTTTAAAGCAGAGAGACATCTCTGCACCTGCTTCCCAAAGGAACTCGAGCCCCAAAGAGATGAAGCAGGTGACCCAGGGACATGCAGCTAACATCTGGGGAAGCAGACACTCGAAGCCACTGCCCCTGACTTTAAGGTTGCAGCCTTCCTCTTTTTTTTTTTTTTTTTGTATACAGTTATGATTTTTATTTATGAGAAGCACACGAAAGTCTCAAGCAAATGAAAACCCTCAGACACCTTATCTGGCAGACCCCTGTTCTTGACGTGCCCCATGGTGGGCTACTGAGGGGCCACTTTTCCCCTTTGAGGGCCTGGGTCGCTGGCTGCGGCCTGCAGGATGCAGCAGGCCCACAGGAGGAACCTGAGGATCCTTCTGCCAACCCTCCTGTTGAGACCCTGCTGGCCCTTGCTTGGAACAGAGGCAGCTGCTGAGGTCCCAGCCTCCTCAGCCTCAGCACCACTGAGTCCCCACTGCTCCTGGGACAGGGGCTGGAGGGGGCAGCAACAGGGATGGGCTCAAGGGCTGGGCTGGCACCAAGGCTCCTCTCCCCTTGTAGCTGTCCCGGGAGGGTAGAGGCAAGCAGGGGAGCAGGGGAGGTGGCAGTGGGCTCCCACTCTGGCTCCAGCTCTAGCTCCGGATCTGGCTCCCTGTGGCCCTGAGGCAACAGGGTCTCACAAGTGGGAAAGGCAGGTGTACTCCAGACCTCCTTCAAGGTCGCATATGCAGCTGCACCCTACACAACCGCGAGAACACGCAGCAAGGCCACAGCCCTGCATGCACTCTGCCTATAGGGCTGCACATGCTCCAGGCTTCAGGAATCTAACTTGCAGGGATATGGAGCTGGGGCTGCCAGAGCCAGACCGCACCGCAACTCCAGTGCCCAGCAGCAGACCCAGGCCCGGCACGTACTCCTGGACCTCTGGGTCCTTGCAACCTCCAGGGAATGCACCAGGGTCACCTCCTTGCCCTCAGCTTCTACCTGTAAGGGGTCGAACCACTGATGGTGTTGAGCCAGTTCTGCCGTAGGCCTCTTGCATGGGTCCAAGCTGAGCAGCGAGCTCAGGAGCTCCTCCAGGGCCAGGCTGGCCACACAAGGCAGCTCACAGCACCCCCTCCGGATGCAGTCCTGCAGCTTCTCCATGTCCCTCCCGCTGAAGGGCATGGCCCCCACCAACTGGGAGAAGAGAATCACCCACAAACTCCAGAAATCCACCACGAAGGCTTCGTAGACTCCCAGCTGGAACACCACCAGGGCGCTGTTACTCTGGGGTCCTGCAGAAGCCATACACCAATGCACCCTCTGCCAGTTAGCAGCTGAGCCCACAGTCTGCCAGCTCGATGTTCAGGTCTGACTCTGGCAGCAGGTTCCCCAGTTTGAGGTCCCTGTGCACCATGTGCTGCACATGGCAGTGGTCCATGGCCACCATGATCTGATTGAACGTGGCTATGACCTCGGGCTGTGGCAGGCGCCCCAGCCCATCACATCCTGATAGAGGTCGCCCCAGTCTGCCAGCTCCAACACCAGACACTGGTGAAGGGCCGACATCACACCTCCGGCAGCTCGATGACGTTCTGGTACCTCAGGAGCTGCATGATGCTTCTCTCCACACCCGCCTGGTGTCAAAGGGGTCCCTTGAGTCTTTCTGAAACAGCTTCCTGGCCACCTGCTGCAGGTGGGACGCCTGGCAGGCCAGAAACATGATGCCAAAGCTGCTCCAGCCCAGGAGAGACAGCAGCCAAAGCTCCGGCTGAGAGCTGGCTTCGGCCTTGAAGTCCTCCAGGCCTTCCATGCTGGTATCCCTAACTATTTTCTCTGATCTGCTCTATCTGAGTTTTCTGTCCACAAACACTGACTAATGAGCTATGCTCACTACAATACCTAAGAAAATGAAGGATCAACAAGGTGATCACCTGCCGATCTCACGATGGTATCACAGTAGCTACACTAATGACACACAGTGGCAAGACTAAGTCCTATCTAAATAAACTGAAAACAAAAACCAGAAAAAAATCTTCAAAAAACAAACACTGAATGATTACACTAACACTATGAAATCTAGCAGCGCTGCCTAACTAAAGGTGGAAGAAGCCAAAAATGGAAAAAAAAAAAACCTGCAAAAAAAAGAGAAAATATGCAAAAAAATAAAATAGGTGGAAAAAAACAAAATGGGAAAAAAAGAATAAACAAAATAGAACAAGAAACAAGCAAACAAACAAAAAAATAACACCTACATCAACAAGCAAATGCTAGGATAGATGGATTAAAGTCACACAAGTCACCACGATAGCTCCCTGGTTAAGGCAGAAGGCAGACAGAAACCTGGGCCCAGCAGCTGCTTACATAGGCATGTAGAATTCTGTAACCATAGGGCTCCTTATGAAATCAGAGCAAGAAATAGACGTAATCCAGCAGGGACTTGCACGAATTTGTATTTCATGACAGTTAGTCCTTATGAAGTCAGAGCAGGGCAGGGACCAATCACAAAATCCTCAGGGGTTTTCTCAAGAAACTTCCACTTAAACTAAACCAAGGACCCCAAAAGCTTTTGGCTTAGGTTGGTGATAGAGTTTGATGCTTATTTTTTGAGACATTAAAACATGTAGGATGCTCCAATAGCCTTTTCATTTCCCATTGAAGGAGTAATAACAACTGTTGAGCTTTTGTTATTTTTTTCCCAAAGAAATCTTTTATTTAATGAATAAAAACTTCATGCATTTCATAAGTACAAATTTAGGAATATAGTGATTCTTCACACCATATCTGCCCTCCCACCCACACTCCCACCTCTCTTCCTCCTCCCTCTCCCATTCTTCACTAAGGTCCATTTTCAATTAACATTATACACAGAAGATCAACTCTATACTAAGCAAAGATTTCAATAATTTGCACACAAAAAAAGTGTTCCTCAACAGTCAATAGTCGAGACAAGGGCTATTCAAAGTCATTGCATCTCAAAGTTAATTTAAATTTTTTTAGAAGCTTAATTAACTTTAAAGCACCCAAGAATGATACATCTTTTGCAAGCACTTAGACATAACTAACTCATGAGACATGAGAATATCCTCCACTTAATATATTAAAAGAAAGTTCTTGAGAACAAGTTTTATCATTAATTGAGGAAGCACCTAAGAAAACAAGCAATTGAGTTGGTCACTGAAGCATAACTAAAATTTATGAGACCTAGGAATATCCTCCACTTAATACACTAAAATGAAATAAATCTTGGGGAACAAGCTTTATTGTTAACTCTCATAATACAACTCTTTTTTTTTTTTTTTTTGACAGGCAGAGTTAGACAGTGAGAGAGAGAGAGAGAGAGAAAGGTCTTCTTTTCCATTGGTTCACCCCCCCCAAATGGCTGCTATGGCCAGCATGCAAGCTGGCGTGCTGCGGCCAGTGCGCTGCGCCAATCTGAAGCCAGGAGCCAGGTGCTTCTCCTGGTCTCCCATGCGGGTGCAGGGCCCAAGCACTTCGGCCATCCTCCACTGCCTTCCCAGGCCACAGCAGAGAGCTGGACTGGAAGAGGAGCGACCAGGACAGAATCCGGCACCCCAATGAGGACTAGAACCCAGGGTGCTGGCGCCACAGGCGGAGGATAAGCCAAGTGAGCCACGGTGCCAGCCCATAATACAACTCTTTGAGGACAGAGGAAAGTTAGTGCACAGTGATTCCTGTTGTTAATTTAACAATTAACACTCTTATATATGATGTCAGTGGTCACCCGAGTCACTTGACATGAACTGCCTAGGCTATGGAAGCCTTTTGAATCCAAAAACTCTGACAGTTTTTAGCAAGGCCATAAGCAAAGCCGGAGTTCTCTCCTCCCTTCAGAGAAAAGTACCTCCTTCTTTGATGATCACTTCTCAGCCACCAAGGTCCTTCATGTAGAAAATTGTTTGCCACAGTGTCTTGGCTTTCCATGCCTGAAATGCTCTTGTGGGCTTTTCAGCCAGACCAGATGCCTTAAGGCCTGATTCTGAGGTAAAAGTGCTACTTAAAGCGATTGTCTATGAATCAGCTGTGTGGACTGCATCCTATGTTGGAGCAATAAATCCTTTTTAATTCTATTACTATTACCAGACACTTAATCCTATTTATAAGATTACTTTAACACTTAATCCTATCCATATGATCACTTTAACACTTAAGATGGTGTTATTACCAACTAGCTTAAGGAGATTTGGGGTCACATGCCAAGTTTTTAAACTGTATCCTTATAAGTAAGACCATAGGAATGTATGTAGAACTATACAGCTATACAGTTACAAACTTCATACACTTCATAATTACAACTTTAGGAACATGGTGTCTATGGCCATTCCACCCTGAATGTGCCTGATCTCGTCTGATCTCAGAACAGGATGAGTCTTCCCACCGTGCCCACCCTCCCACCCATACTCCCACCACTCTTTCTCCCCCCGTCTTAATCCCACTCTTATTTTTGCTAAGATTTATTTTCAATGGGAATTATACACATATGATAAACTTTATGGTAAGAGTTCAAAAAATAGTATGAAAAAATATATTCCTAAATATTCAAGACAAGGACTGTTCAAAGTCATTGCTTCTCAGAGTGTCAATTTTACTTCTACAGATTGTCTTTTAGGTGATCTGTTAGCTATCACAGGTCAGGGAGCACATATGGTATTAGTCCCTTTGGGACTGGCTTATTTCACCAAGTATGATGTTTTCCAGATTCATGCATTTTGTTGCAAATGACTAGATTTAATTTTTTTTTACCATTGTGTAGTATTCTATGGTGTACATATCCCATAGATTCTTTGTCTAGTCTTTTGAAATAACTTTTATATGCTGCCTTCATTTCCCTTGGGTAAATTCCCAGGAGTGGGATGCCTGGGTTATATGGTAGGTCTGTATTCAGATTTCTGAGGTATCTCCATACTGTGTTCCAGAGTGGCTTTACCAGTTTGCATTCCCACCAACAGTGGATAGGGCACCTTTTTCACCCACATCCTTGCCAGCATTTGTTGTTTGTTGATTGCTGTATGAAAGCCATTCTAACTAGGGTGAAGTGAAACCTCATTGTGGTTTTGATTTGCATTTCCCTGACAGCTAATGATCCTGAGAATTTTTTCATGTGTCAATTGGCCATTTGGATTTCCTCTTTTGAAAAATGTCTGTTTAGGTCCGTTGACCATTTCATAACTGGTTTGATTGTTTTCTTGTTGTAGTTTCTTGATCTCTTTATATATTCTGGCTATTAATCCTTTATAAGTTGTACAGTTTGCAAATAATTTCTCACATTCTGTCAGTTGCCTCTTCACTTTCCTGATTGTTTCTTTTGCATTACAGAAGCTTCTCAATTTGATGTAATCCCATTTGTCAGTTTTGGCTTTGATTCTTCCATGTTTGTTTTTGCTGTATAAGGTTGCTTTAACTATTTGGGGTCTGCTGTTTCCATAAGAATTTCAGCATCATGTTTTCTATATTAAAGAAGAATATCCATGGTATTTTGATTGGTATTGCATTGAATCTGTAATTACTTTTGGAAATATGGACATTCTGATGATATGGATTCTTCCAATCCAGGAATATGGAAGAGTTTTTTTTCTTTTTTTTTTTTGGTATATTCTTCTATTTCTTTCTTTAATGTTTTATAATTTTCATTGTACAGTTCTTTGACATCCTTCATTAAATTCACTCCCAGGTATGTGATTTTATTATAGCAATTGTGAAGGGGTTTCATCTTAGAAGATCTTTCTCAGCAATGGCAAATCTGTGTATACAAAGGTTGTTGATTTTTGTGCATTGATTTTATATCCTGCCACTTTACCAAATTCGTCTATGAGTTCCAATAGTCTCTTAGTGGAGTCTTTCAGATCACCTATATGTAGAATCATGTCATCTGCAAACAGAGATAGTTTCACATCCTCCTTCCCAATTCATATCCCTTTGATTTATTTTTTCTTGTCTAATGGCTCTGGCTAAAACTTCTAGGACTAAATTGAATAGCAGTGGTGGGAGTGGCGTCCTTGTTTGGTTCTGGATCTCAATTGGAATGTTTCCAACTTTGCCCCATTCAATAGGATGCTGGCTTGGGTTTGTCATAGATATCCTTGATTATGTAGAGGAATGATCCTTCTATACCCAATTTGCTTAGAGTTTTCATCATGAAAGTGTGTTGTATTTTATCAAATGCTTTCTCTGCATCTATTGAGATAATTATATGTTTTTTTCTTCAGTTTTTTAATGTGATATATCACATTGATTGACTTGCAAATGTTGAACCATCCCTGCATACCAAGGTTAAATCCCACTTGGTCTGGATGAATGATCTTTCTGATATGTTGTTGGATTCAATTGGCCAGAATTTTGTTGTGGATTTTTGCATTTACATTCACCAGAGAAATTGGTCTGTAGTTCTCTTTCTCTGTTACATCTTTTTCATGTTTAGAAATAAAGATGATGCTGGATTCATAGAAAGAATTTTGGAGGATTCCCTCACTTTCAATTGTTTTGAATAGCTTGAGAAGAATTGGAGTTAGTCTTCTTTAAATGTCTGATAGAATTCAGCAGTGAAGCCATTTGGTCCTGGGCTTTTCCTTGTTAGGAGGATCTTTATTACTGATTCAATTTCTTTCTTGGTTATGGATCTGTTTAGGTTTTCTAAGTCTTCATGGCTCAATTTAAGTATGTTGTATGTATCCCAGAAACTCCATTTCTTCTAGGTTTCCTAGTTTATTGGAATACAGCTCCTTGTGGTAATTTCTGGTGATTCTTTTTATTTCTGTGGTGTTATTTTTACATTTCCCCTTTCCTCTAAAATTCCATTAATTGGGGTCTTCTCTCTCTCCCTCTTTTTTTTTTTTTTTGTTAGTTGGGCCAGTGGTGTGTCAATTTTATTGATTTCTTCTCTAATTTTAATTATTTCTTTTCTCCTACTAGTTTTGGGTTTGCTTTGCTGTTGTTTTTCTAGATCCTTGAGTTATCTGGTGCATTTCCAAATTCTTTATGTAGGCACCAAGTGCTATAAACTTTCCTCTTAACACTGCTTTTGCTGTATCCCATAAGTTTTGATATAGTGTACTGTTGTCTCCATTTGTTTCTAGAAATTCTTTGACTTCTCTTGTGATTTCTTCAATGATCCACTGTCCATTCAGGAGCATGTTGCTCATTCTCCTTGTGTCTGAATATGCTCTAGAGATTCCTGAGTTGCTGATGTCCAGCTTACCTGCATTGTGGTCCTAAACGATACATGGTATGATTTCAATCTCTTTGAATTTGCTGAGACTTCCTTTATGGCCTAGCATGTGGTCAGTCCTAGAGAAAGCTCCATGCACTGCTGAGAAGAATGTGTATTCTGCAACTGTAGGATAAAAAGTTCTGTAGATATCTGTTAGGTACATTTGGTCTACAGTGTCAATTAAATCTGTTTCCCTGCTGATTTTTCTGTCTGGTTTATCTGTCCATTGCTGAAAGGTAGATATTGAAGACCCTCATTACTATTGTATTTGATTCTATTGTCTCCCTTTAGTTACTTAACATTTCTTTTAA
The DNA here is from genome assembly GCF_964237555.1 of Oryctolagus cuniculus. NCBI lineage: Eukaryota > Metazoa > Chordata > Mammalia > Lagomorpha > Leporidae > Oryctolagus > Oryctolagus cuniculus. Next base: position 11,891,644 of record NC_091434.1, on the reverse strand, counting down.
ATAGCCAGGTGCCCTGTAATTAATGTATATACATTTATATTAATTACATCTTCATTTTGAATTGATCCCTTAAACATTATATGGTGCCCTTCTTTGTCTCTCTCTTTTTTAAAAAAGATTTATTTATTTACTTAAAAGAGTTACACAGAGAGGGAAGGAGAGGCAGAGAGAGAGAGAGGCCTTCCATCCACTGGTTCACTCACCAATTGGACGCAACAGTCAGAGCCGCACAGATCTGAAGCCAAAGCCAGGAGCTTCTTCCTGGTCTCCAAGGACTTGGGCCATCTTCCACTGGTTTCCCAGGCCATAGCAGAGAGCTGGTTTGGAAGTGGAGGAGCTGAGACTTGAACCAGCATCCATATGGGATGCTTACACAGCAGGCAGGAGCTTTACCCACTATGCCACAGTGCCAGTCCCTCTTTGTCTCTTTTAACAGTTTTTGTGTTAAAGTCTATTTTGTCTGATATTAGGATGGTTACCCCAGCTCTTCTTTGGTTTCTGTTAGCATGGAATATCTTTTTATGTCCTTTCACTTTCAGTCTGTGTTCATGTTTATTGGTGATATGTGTTTCTTTTACACAACAAATATATGTTTTTTTTTAATCCATTCAGCCAGTCTGTGTCTTTTAACTGGAGAGTTGAGGCCATTTACATTCAAGATGACTACTGATAAGTAACAACTTTGCCCTGCCATTTTCCCATAAATATTCCATTTTTTTACTTTGGATTTCCTTTATACTTTTACTAGGAGATTTTCTGCATTTACCTTATTTCATAGTGATGACCATGTTTCTGTAATTCTGTGTGCAGCACATCCTTATCCATCTTCTGCAAGGCTGGATAGGTGGTGAAAACTTCTTTCAATTTCTGTTATGGCAGGTCTTTATTTCACCTTCATTCAGAAATGAGAGCCTTGTATGGTACAGTACTCAGTACAGTAATCAGTACTGACAGTTTTTTTTCCTCCTAAGACTTGGAATGTATCTTGCCATTCTCTCCTAGCCTGTAGGGTTTCTGAGGAGAAGTCTGATGAAAGTCTAATTGGAGATCCTATTAAAGTAATCTGGCATTTCTCCAATGCACATTGTAGAATATTTCCTTTACGCTTTCCTGTGGAGAGTTTGATTACAATGTGTCATGGTGAAGATCTTTTCTGGTCATGTCTATTAGGAGTTCTATGTGCTTCCTGTACCTGATGTCCCTTTCTTTTTTAAATTAGGAAAGTTTTCTTTTATTATTTCACTAAAAAGGACTTCTAATCCTTTCTCTCTTTCCATGCCTTCCGGAACTCCTAGAAGCCATATAAGTCATATGATAGTATCCTGTAGATTCCCAACAGTACTTTTTAGTTTTCTAATTTCTTCTTGTTTTTGGCCTGACTGTATAATATCCTGTGATTTGCTTCTAAGTAGAATATTCTTTCTTCTGCTTCACCAGTTAAGGCTTTCCACTACATTTTTTATTTGTTCTATTGAATTCTTCATTTCCAAAATTTCATTTTGATTTCTCTTTAAGATCTCAATATTGTGGGAGAAATTTTCTTTCATGTCATATACAGATTTCATTAGTTGATGCATTTGCTTCTGATTACTGCTAATTAATCCTGTGATCAGTTTTTTGAATTCCATTTCTGACATTTCTTTAATCTCTTCATTTTCATAATCTAGTATTGAAGTGTTGTGTTCTTTTGGGGACATCATGTTGTCTTGCTTATTCTTGTGTCTTGAATTTGTGCTTTTATTATTTTCAGTATTTGTGGAGATACTCATTGGTTTCTTTGTTTTTTCATTGTGGAGGCTTTTATCTTTGGACTATGCCTCTGTGGATTATAGTGGAGTGTCTACTTTTTCATTGAATACCTAGAGACATGTGGTAGGTGTGGCCAGGGATTTCTGCTCAGTGCTCCAGGGTAAAGGGAATATCCAAGGTGACACCCAGGTTTGGTGTGGTAAATCTCTTCTTCTTCTTCTTTTTTTAATCAGAGGGGATGTTAGTTCTGCTCTTTTGTTGTTTACTCAGCTTACACCCTCTCCTCAAAGGAGACCAGTGCCTGGGTGCTAGCCCCGGTGGGTGTTGTATTCATCTGCACTGCCACAAGAACCACACAAAGAATCTGTGTAGTCCTTGGTGTAAGCGCAGATTCCATGACAATGCAGAGCCTCCCACAGTGACTGTCAAAGTCCCAGCCACACCCTGAGTCCTACCATGCAGCCTCAGTGTTTTCACAGTCCTGGCACACAAGCTTCCCACAGTCTCAACCACCCAGCCCCCTGTCAGTTCTCCTCACCAGATTCAGCTATCTCCACTTGGCTGGTTGCTGGACTTGTGGCTGGCACAGCTGTTAAATATGTCCAAATCAGTGTCTGCTCTCTATTGGTTTGCTACAAGATGCTGTTACAGAGTGATCAGGGAGAAACATGCCCCTGTATTTATTTCTCCTCTAGTTTGGCAGGTACACGATCCCCCACGGAGTTCCAAGCCAGATTCCCTCCAGGCTCTTCCTGCATTTTATTGCCAGTGGCTTGGAATGCTGCCATCTGGCCTCACCTGACTCTCCAAAGCTGGTGAGGAGGTTCTCAGCTGCTGGGGTCCTGAGTAGTGCATGTCCACACCCCCCACACGGGTCTACAGTGTCCCTCTGATTTTCATGGAGTTTCTTCTTCCATTTTTCCCCTAATTCTTCCCTGAGTCTGCACTCTCTACTTTTTTAAAACTATCTTCTCCTCCCAGCCTCCCTCTTGACCTTAGACTTTACCACTCTCACTCTGCTCAAACCTACATATGTACCCTAAAATGATTAACACCTAACACCTGGATAGACACAAAAGCTTTTAAAAAATATTTATTTATTTATTTATTTATTTGATAGGCAGAGTTACAGAGAGGCAGAGGCAGAGGTAAAGAGAGAGAGAGAGAGGTCTTCCATCCCCTGTTTCACTCCCCAAATGGCCGCAACAGCCAGAGCTGCGCCGCCCTGAAGCCATGAGCCACGAGTTTCTTCCAAGTCTCCCATGTGGGTGCAAGGGCCCAAAGATTTAGGATACCTTCCACTGCTTTCCCAGGCCATAGCAGAGAGCGGGATCAGAAGTGGAGCAGCCAGGACTCAAACTGGCGCCCATATGGGATGCTGGCACTGCAGGTCGCGGCTTTACCTACTACACCACAGCCCCAACCCCACAGCATCTATTTTTCATTGCTATCTTGTGTCTGCTAGGGTGAAGGCTTCTAGTGTGTTTTTGAATGACATTCATCCCCATTCCCTTTTATTTCTGTCCCAGCACCTTGTCCACTGTTTTGCACAGTATAAATTCTAAACATGGAGCCATGGGTCGATTAATAAGTAGAGACTTCTATGGTCAAGTTAACAAAGTATAACTATTCTCATGCATCTCTCATTTTTTATGCTTCATTATTCTGATTCCTTTATTTCTTTTTAAATGTTCCCTCCTTTCTAGAACTTTACTATAATTCAATAGTAAGCCACTAGATGTCACTGCAGGATCACTTAAGCACTCAAAAGGTCTCCCTGTGCGGCCTGAGTGCTTCTGTCAGTGCCTCAGGGTCTTCCCCTCTTACAGCAGACTGCTGGCTAAAGGGAAGAGTTATAAAAGTAAACAATGATGTAACTCAGAGAGCAGACAGTCCACAAGAAATTTTCTTGTACCTTAAGTTGACCTCACTTGTTAACAAGGAGCTAGAGATATGTTGATCAATTTAGTTTAGACCAACACAGAGATTTGGAGATATTTTAAGAGGTAGCCTGGTGTAGTGGAAAGACACTTATGCTGAGACCAGATGACATGGTTTTGCCACCAAGAAACAAGGTGGTCCCTTTAACTAGGTATTGAAGAGTTTTTCCATTTTAAGACACAATGGTGTAGCCAGTGCTGTGGCACAGTGGGTTAAAGTCCTAGCCTGAAGTGCCAGCATCCCAGATGGGCACCAGTTCAAGTCCTAGCTGCTCTACTTTCAATCCAGCTCCCTGTTAATGTGCCTGTGAGGGCAGCAGAAGATGGCTTGGGTCCCTGGACCCTGCACTCACGTGGGAGACCAGAGGAGGCTTCTGGCTCCTGACTTTGGATCAGCTCAGCTCTGGCTATTGCAGCCCTTTGGGAAGTGAACCAGCAGATAGTAAACCTCTCCCCACCACCCCGTCTCTATCTCTACCTCTCTTTGCAACTCTGTCTTTCAAAAAAATACTAAGATAATCGAAAATGAATCTTGATGTGAATGGAAGGGGAGAGGGAGTGGGAAAGGGGAGGGTGGTGGGTGGGAGGGACGGTATGGGGGGGAAAGCCATTGTAACCCATGAGACGTACTTTGGAAATTTATATTCATTAAATAAAAGAAAAAAAAATAAATCTTTTTTTTAAAAAAGACACAGTGGTAAAAATCAGCCCAACATCATGCACCTGTTATGAGAACTGAGCCATTGCTGGAGCTCTTGGTATGCTCCCTGTAGCTGACTCTCATTCCTCATTGCCACTTCTCTTGGTATCCCTTCTCCTAGGCCTCCCCTCATTTTCCTCTTACCTGTGTGTTCTCTATGCCCCTCCTCCTGGTTGGAGGGTTGGAGGGTGCCCCCTGGAGTTCTTCAGGGCTGTCTTGGCCTCTTTTCACTTTCTCTTGAGCAAACTCATCCATTTGCATGGGGCCAACTGCATCCACAGCCAAACATGTCCTCCACGTCTCTCCCTAGCCTAGACTTCTCTCTCTGAGCTCCAGCCATATATCCAACTGATCTCACATCCTGCAAGGCCAACGCTGTACTCATGATCACTCCTGTGTGTGTTTTGCCACCACACAGCTCTATCCACACAGCCACTTCTCTGCCCTGGGCATCTTGATGCCTCTAACTGGCCCTGCCCAACAAGAGTCCCCTCTATCTCCCATCAAGCCTGCCTCCTACATATCCCTGACCCCTATAACCTCTCCTACCTCTATACACACTGCCTTACTCAACCACCGTGATCCCAGTGTCTATAGCAGCCTCCGAAAGGTTTGCCCTGATATTACCTAACCTATCCCAGCTACATACTCCAAACAGTACTGAAATTATCTAATAACTTCAGTCTGCTTCTTCCCTTCTCAAAACCCTTCAAAGATTTCTTACTACCCCAGACGACCTGAGTCTGCTTTTTCAGCTGCATCTCATGCCACTCACTGCCTGGTCTGCTACCACCAAACTTCCCTCTAGTTTCCTTCCAGCCCCTCAAACACACCAGCTCCCCTTCATGGCCTGAGCAGAGGCTGTCCTCTACAAGAACACTTGTAGGGAGCTGAATGGCACCCACAGTTAAATCTGTGCACACCTTAATCCCCAGAGCTTGAAGCTATTCTTTTAGATGACAAAGAAGTGATGAAGCTGAGGACCTTCAAGTAGGTATTCATCCCAGAATAGCCAGTGCGCCCTGAACAGCCACTCAGGTATCCACATTAGAAGGATGCAGAGGGGCCAGCGCCGTGGCTCACTAGGCTAATCCTCTGCCTTACGGCGCCGGCACGCGGGGTTCTAGTCTCGGTCAGGGTGCCGGATTCTGTCCCGGTTGCCCCTCTTCCAGGCCAGCTCTCTGCTGTGGCCCGGGAGTGCAGTGGAGGATGGCCCAAGTGCTTGGGCCCTGCACCCCATGGGAGACCAGGAGAAGCACCTGGCTCCTGCCATCAGATCAGCGTGGTGCGCCGGCCGCAGCGGCCACTGGAGGGTGAACCAACAGCAAAGGAAGACCTTTTTCTCTGTCTCTCTCTCTCACTGTCCACTCTGCCTGTCAAAAAAAAAAAAAAAAAAAAAAGAAGAAGGAAAAAAGAAGGATGCAGAGGGAGAGTTGACACGGGCACACATGGGAGACAGCCATGTGGAGACAGAGGTAAAAACGGGAGGAATACAGCCAGGAGCCATGGAACGTTGGGTGTTGCTGAGAGCAGAAGCCCAAAGAGGCAAGGATCCCTGAGAGCCTAGGAGTGAGCCAAATGATGCCAACCCCTTGCCTTTGGATTTTTGACCTCTAGAACGTGTGTGCAACAAATCTCTGCTGCCATCAGCCATCAAGTATACAGCAGTCTGTTCTGACAGCCACGGGAATAAACTCGCTTTCTCCACGATGTGGCTGGGGACTCCCACGTCCCATCAGGCCTAGGCTCTGGTATCAGCTCTTGGCTCCCTGGTTCCACCAACTCCACACACAAGCACCCATGTAAAACCATGTAAGGCATCAAATTGCCCACTTCAGAGAGGAGCAAGGAACTTGGCTCTTCTGTACCCAGATGCACCCCAAGCACCCAGGAGAGTGCCTGGCACAATTCAGGCACTGGAATTCTCAGCTGCAGAGTGGATCTGCTTCATCTCCCCTGCTGGGCACTGTAGAGACTTTCTTTTTTTATCCCTGAGACTCACAGCCTTGTCTGACGCCTGCCATAGGCAAGTTCACCAAAGGCAAGTTCACCAAGGGAAACACACAGACAGAGAGAGGTAGGGTTACCTCTCACTGGTTACCCTGAATGAATGGACAGTTATGCTTAAAAATGGCAGTTAAGATTGTGTTATGGGGCTGGCATTGTGGTGCAGTGAGTTAAGCTGATGTTTGTGACACTGTCATCCCATGTCAGAGCACTGGTTCAGGTCCCAGTTACTCCACTTCCAATCCAGCTCCCTGCCAATGTTCTTAGGAAAGCAGCAGATGATGGCCCAAGTGCTTGGGCCCCTGCCACTCATGTGGGAGACCCAGATGGAGTTCTAGGCTCCTGGCTTTAGTCTGGCCCAGCCCTGGCTATTGTAGCCATTTGGAGAGTGAACCAGTGGATGGAAGATATTTCTCTGCCCCCCTCCCCGTCTCTCTCCCTCACTCTCTTTCCCTCCCTCTCTCCGTCTGTGTGTTTCCCTCTGAATTTCAAATAGATCTGTTCAAAAAGACTGTGTAACAAAGGAGTTAGAGATATATCTGGTTCCTTGTAGATTCCTTGGCAAATTATTGAAAATGATATTTGAAAGAAAACATTTGCTTTCTTTTCTGAAATTTTTACAATTCCACATTTTAACTAATTTTGCCAGATGTTACCCTTGCACTAGAGAGGTGTCTTACACTCACTGCTTCCCATTTTCCTATATGGAATACTTCCCCTGGAATGTCCCCTGTACCGCTAGCCCTTGTTTCTCACCAGTAACAAGGCTACCTGGACAATATCAGTAATGACCTTGCTCCTCTCGAGTACACATTTGCTGAGCTCCTCACTGGCCGGGCCTGGGTTCACACTGAGTTGCTCAGCTCTGCAGTTATTGCTATGGAGTTGAACTTCACATGAGAAGACCAAAGACCCTGATGCAAATCACTAATGATGTAGGGGGTGACCACTGGGAAATCTGGGGAAACGTGCTGAAACCTACCTTCAGACACAAACTGCAAAGATGATTTCCACAGGAGACCTTGTTATGTTAGTTTTGCATATACACTTGGCCCATTTGGAAAATACATAATGCATCCTACCGGGTAGTAGGCAGAGATAAGCTTGTTCTTTCTCATACACAAATGCTAGACTTCATGAGAGATTTGTCAGCACACAGAGAACAACATTGCTCAGTAGCAATTATCCTTCAGTGTAGCTATTGCTGCTACTTCTGCTGCTATGATTAATAGACCACACAGAGTAGAATATAATAGGCAAGGACCCTCCCCTCCTGCCCCTGACCCCAGGCCTCTAAAATCCTGTTGAGAAAAACTTCCACAAGCATCTGCATAGGAAATCCTACAACAGAAGATTGATCTCTTTACCATTCACGAGTTTTCCATCCTTCAACAATCACAGTCACTGTCCCTGACAGAGAACACTTGAGCAGGCTATGCTGAAGTTGTAACATGCGCACTGGTGAGCAGAACTCCCCCCAGGGAAATTGCTAGGCACTAGGTTTTAGAAAACTTCTGTATTCTGCTGCCTTTACAGTCGCCAGCGCCAACGGTCCCATCCCAGGCCAACCCTTACTCAAGACAACCAACTGTGCTGTAGAGGCGGCACAGTCCAGTGCCTCTGAAGATTCTGCTACAACAACCAATGAGGCAGGGAGTTCCTGAAGGAGGAAGATGTGGCAAGAAAGATGGGAAAGCAGAAGCAAAACACTGCGGAGTTGGAGAAGACTGACTTTCCCCACCTCCAACTGTCGCTGGCCCTTGCTTCTCCAGAGTGGAACGTGACTGACTTGTGTGACCTCTGGGACACAGGAATTACTACTCTGCACCATTCCTCAAACTTCAGGTAGACAGTGTCCTGAAACACAGCTGGGAGAGTGATAAAGACAGTGAGGTTTAGAACTTTATGTGCAAATAATGATGACATAAAAAATGTTAAAAGTAATTAAAATTCCCCAAGTAAATTCCACTTTTATCAGGGAACTCAAGCTCTTAGGGGTGTAAACACAGACATGAAGGAGATAGCAGCAAAACTACATTTTTTTAGTGATTTAAAATTCCCAGAGGAAAGAGGGACTTGTTAAATGTTAGACTTGGTTTGTCAAATCAAAGAACTCAAACAATTCTTGTGTTTTAAGCCATTTGGCCTCCTTATATGCAAAGTTCTTGCATCACAACATTCTGCTGACTTCACTAATGCTGAATTTCCTTGAATGGCAAAGAATATGAATCTATTTTGTTATGGAAAAAAAGCTACAGATAGTACCTTTATCATCAGGCTAGTTACTAAGGCAGAAGTTTTCATTCTTGTTCAGAAAAGGTGAGTTTTCCTGCAAGGAGGGGAACCGCTAAATACACAGAGCTTCCACCCTTGGAGCCAATAAAGAAGAATAGAAAATCTTGGCCAATGCCACCCCATCCACATCCTTGAAGAAAAATGGTGAAGAGCTATGGAGAAATGTTGGAGCATAAGCACAAATCATTTTAGAAACCAGCTAAGCAGGTGTCACATGGGAAAACCCATGCCCATGTCACAGCCATGAAATGGTAGAGCTGACAGGGACAGGACCAGCCCTCCCATGCAAACTTTAATTCCCCAGGTGAGAGTACTACTGAACTTGAAGAAAGTTCAGCAGGCTAAGGGGCACTCTCCTGTTTCCATCCCAAGCGCTTTCCAGGAAACCACTGTGCCCTTCCTTATAAGGTCTGAGTGCAGCAACAGTCATATGCGTAACTGCTTTTGAAAGTGTTTATTTCTGGCTCCTGAATTTCCCAGGAGAATCTGAACTATGTGAGATTATGCCCTCAATAACGGGATTTCAGTTCAGCATGTGGGGGGAAAGACAAGGGGTAGAGATGCCCCCAGAGAAGTCTATTCCCCTATTCTCTTGGCTACGGCAGATCCTCTGCATGTTGGCCTGGCCTCAGGCACAGGCTTCCAGAACCTGTCCAGGCTGTAGTCTGAATTTTAATTTATTGATGTGTGTATTAACTCCCTATTACATACCACCTCTGTGATTATTCACAAAGAAATAAGGAAAGTGAACCCCAGTTCCCAAAAGGGAGAAACAAAGGAGACAACTTAATTTCTAGAGTGTCCACAATGGGTTAAGTGTCGCTCCCCCTCTTCGTGGAGGAACGACACTAAACCCTGCCTAGGCTTCATATCCAAGTCACGGCACCATTATGTCGCTCTCCCTCTTCGTGGAGGGACGACACAGGACCCTGCGCTGTTCTTCTGTCTGCTCGGCCCTCCCCGGGTTTGCTGCTGGTTCTTCCCGGGTTGGCTACTATCCCTTCCACCTCCGCGGTTCCCCCTGGCCACTTTCCCCACTTCCGCAGGGGAGCGGCACACTGCCGGCCGGCTCTCTCGGGGGCTGCACAGGTGTTCCCCTTAGATGTTCCCCTTAGATGTTCCCCTAGATGTTCCTGGTGCATGCCGTCTCTCTCCTCCTTTATAGCCCTCCTCTGCCAATCCCAACTCGGCTGCCCACACGCCGAGTACGCTGCTCTCCTCCAATCAGGAGCAAGTCCTACAGTTTATTGGCTGAACTGGAGGCAGCTGTGTAGAAGCTGTTTTCTTCTCTCCCAGCGCCATATTGTGGGAGAGCAGATGCATAGAATAAGTCTTAATTCCAGTAACTTAGTCTAGTCCGGGTTGCTCCCCACATTAAGAGTCAGGATAAACTCATACACGGGTTCCCATGACCATGTTTGGATGCAGGCTTGCAGCTAATCAAGAAGACAGGCACATCCTCACTCAGACCCAACCAAAGCCACAGAGCTGGGTAGAAGGAAAACAGACGAGAACCAGGTAAGAGCCAGCTTGTGGGGCCCAGGAGGGAGAGGGCAGCACTGGCTGGGATGAGCAGGGAGGCCTTGTGGGTGAGCTTTGGTCAGGGCAGGAAAGACAGAGCAGGGTGGAAGTGGGAAGGCATTCAGAAAGAGAGAGGTGGGGATGCTAAGATTACCTTCAAGAGAGTGAGTGGCCAACTGGTATAGTTGCAGAAGGCCAAAGAGCAGTCATGGTGGCTATAGATGAACAACTAAGTTGAGGCTGGACAGTGGCCTCTGGTAGTGTGTGGATGAGGCCAAGCTTTATTCTGTGGCATCGCGGGAGCCCACCCTTGGTTCTCTGCCTGAGACACCCCCCAGCTCCACTTCAAACTCTAGTTCCTGTCTCTAGTTGAAGTGGTAAAAACAGAGCTGGCCTTGCTGGTCAACAACTGCTTTCAACATAGCAGCTTTGATAAAGGCGGGAATACCCTCCCACTGGGCATTAAAGCCATGAGAGAGGAATAACATCCTTCTTAGGAATGTGCAGCCTGGGGGAGATCCCATAGCCCTCTGGAATTTAGTGGGCTCCTATTTCCACAGGCCACCTTGAGTGGGCCCTGCAGTCAGGAGGGTGGCTGCCTGCTGAGAACCTGAGAGTGTCCACCTCCCAAATGCCCCCCGCCCCCCGCCACTCATGCACAGGGCCTCGCTCCCAAATGCTCATCTGGGAAGCATCAGCGGCACTTTTCACAGCTCCCACATCCATCTCGGGAACAACAGAGGTTCCCTGGGGTTGTACACACAGGACTTCCTGACCACCCAGGGACAGGGACACACACACAGCACAGAGAACGCAGCACCGTGAGCCTGCCAGGTGCAGCCTGTACACAAGCACAAGCTAGTGCTTGTTTAATAACCACAGAAACAGAAGGAAAGGACCCTTAGGGTAAACGCGAGAAAACAGTGGCTTGGTCACATGGGAGTGCCCACCTGAGTTCACAAAGTTACACAAAAGCCCAGGTGTTGGAACCTAAGTGTAATCATCTTTCCACAATCATGGAGCAAATCCGGAGTTGACGCCAGACACCTGGATGTTGTTCCTGGCTGCCACAAGCACCAGCACGTTAATCAGAAATCTTGGGAGTTCAGGGTCCCTATGCTGAGAGGTGGGAACAATGATGGCTTTGGCACCACAGAACCAACGTGGGCTCAGGGCAGGGCCTCTCAGCCTTGGCACTGTCAGCTGCAGCATCCCTGGCCTCCTGGCCACCAGTTGCAAACCCTCTACCTGGCTGTGACAACCAAAAAATGTTTCAACGTTGCCAAATGGCCCCTGGTGGGAGACAACATTACTCCAAGCTGGGACCCACTGATTTAGAAAGGCTGAGGTTTGTAAAGGCACACAGCACACCTGCTAAAACAGCATTAGCTTCATTTAAATCAGAGAAGTCACCAAGCTGGCATCAGCAAAGCCGCTGTTCCTCTTTGTCCTGCAGTCTCCTATCCCCTTCCTGAGGCAAGGGGGATGGCAGTGCCCAAGCTCAAAGGTCTTAAAATTTAGATGCACTAAGACTATTTTCTTTTTGCATTTCAATGAAAATAAATAGACTCACAAAAAAGAAAGGCTTTTTAAACATAATTTGAACTCAGTCTGTAGTAGCGCAGCCACAGGAAATGATCTATGACTACCTAGTACAATTGATACAGTGAAATCAACTGAATGTTTCAACCCCTCCAAAATTCATAAGATGAAATTCTAACCCCTAGTGGGATAGTACTAGATTATATGGTCTTTGAAAGGTAATTAGGTTATCAGTAGAGTCTTCATGAATGAGACTAGTGGCTCCATAAAAGAGAGCCCAGAGAGTGTCCTCTCCCTCTCCCCCCTCCCCTTTCCCTCACCCTCCCTCTCCCTTCCTTCCTCTCTCCCTCCCTCTCCCTTCCTTCCTCTCCCTCTCTCTCCCTTCCTTCCTCTCCCTCTCCCTCCCTTCCTCTCCCTCCCTTTCCCTCCCCCTCCCCCTCCCTCCCTTTCCCTCCCCCTCCCCCTCCCTCCCTCCCCCTCCCCCTCCCCCTCCCTCTCCCTCTCCCTCTCCCTCTCTGCCAGATGAGGCTACAAGAAGGTGGCCATGTGTGAACCAGGAAGCAGGTTCCCACCAGCCACCGGGTCTGCCAGCATCTTGATCTTAGACTTGCAGCCACCAGAACTGCAAGAAAGAAATTTCTGTTGCTTAAGCTCCTCGGTCTCTGGAATTTTGGTAGAGCAGCCTGAGTGGATGAAGACACTCAGAAATGTCATTGTCAAATGAGACAACTCAAAAGTTGTCCAAAGCTTTTAAAACACCCTTGTTCCTGATGAGATCATGGGAGTAGTTTTAATCAAAGAACTGTTTGATCTACTACTTCAGTGCAAATGAATCCATGGGCTGCCAACAGCTGCTGACAGAACATACAGGAGATGTTCATAAGTGTTCAAGAGACTGGATAGACAGCAGCTAAGAGGGTTCTCATGCTTTGTAGATCAGAGTTTAACAGTCACCAAGAGCACAGTTCTGGGTGGACTAGAGCAAGACACTGACTGCTCTGTGCTTTGGTCTCATGCACTGCAAAGGTTGTTGTGAGAAGCCAATGAACTACAGTCCCTGATCAGTAATTAGCACACAGTTCACGCAGCAGTCACTTCCACTAGCATACCATTGCATTGGTTTCAGTAAGTGTTGCCCACAAGTGTTTTATGATCAAGTGTCTGGAAGACTATTTTGAGCAAAATTAAACAGGTGCTCTTTATCATTCACTGCACAGTTCTCAGAGCCTTGAAACATGCTGATATGCAACAGCATTATCAAGATGCTGACCTCGTATGCATTGAGGGACACTGGGAGATTCTCTTCACAGGCACTTCATTGGACTGGAGTCCCACAGATCACTGGGTGAATCTGCTTCCCTGATACCTTCTAAGCCCAACACATGCTCTAATATAACTGAGATTGCTTATCAAAATGCAACCAACTTTGACTGTGAAAGGCAGACATTACCGAGTGCCAAAACATGCAAAGAATCCAGCCGGGACTGCTTAAATATTCACAATGGTTCAAAGCTCAGGTATGCTGTCCATGTTGGTTTTCACATGACTTACCCGAGACCCCTTTTCAGGAAAGCACTGGCAGACAGAGCAATCTCTCCCTCCACAAGGAGCAGCATATTTCTTTCCACTCTGGAAAATAAAGCATTTTATTTAGTATACCAGCACTCATCTCTTAGCTGGGAACATAATGTATACAGTGGAATAAGCACTCTTGGTTTTCTAACTCACAGAATTTCCATAATATACTTTTACCTTTGAATTGTGGAAGAAAAGACTAGTACTTAAATAGAGAAAGTGGCTCTGTAGTAAGGAGGGTTGATCACATGAGCAAGAAGCTTCAAAACTGAGGACCCTGGAGGAGGGGCGAAATATTCCTCCTTAAACCACTAACTAGAATCTTGTGCAATTTCTCTCTCCTTGTAAGACTTTATTTAATTGTGAACAGTCTGAGAGTGTAACTATCCAGTTAGGCAAACCCTAAGTGCATGGTATAGTCCAGTTCAAAGGATAAGCTTGGCGTTTTTCCCAGACTTCCCTCTTTACTTCTAGGGCTATCTCAACCCATCACTCCTAGCACAGTTCCCCAGTCACAGCCTTGGCCTCAGGTGGAAGTGGTTCTTCCTGCAATTTGCTGATACTGGGCCTTCTCCCGACATCAGGCTAAGTTTAATATTCTTTTTTATTTTATTTTATTTTATTTCATTTTATTTTTTTATTTATTTATTTTTTGACAGGCAGAGTGGACAGTGAGAGAGAAAGAAAGAGAGAAAAGGTCTTCCTTTTGCCATTGGTTCACCCTCCAATGGCCGCCGCGGCTGGCGCGCTGGGGCCGGCGCACCGCGCTGATCCGACGGCAGGAGCCAGGTACTTCTCCTGGTCTCCCATGGGGTGCAGGGCCCAAGTACTTGGGCCATCCTCCACTGCACTCCCTGGCCACAGCAGAGAGTTGGCCTGGAAGAGGGACAACCGGCCAGAATCCAGCGCCCTGACTGGGACTAGAACCCAGTGTGCCAGCGCCGCAAGGCGGAGAATTAGCCTAGTGAGCCGCGGCGCTGGCCAGTTTTCAATATTCTTAATAATCACCACACACATGTGCACAAAACAGCAACCTGCTCTCACAAATCCTGTCCATATTCACAGTCATCAGCCACTTCAACACAGAAGCATAGTCTCAGTATCTGCATAAACAGGCCCCTTACAGACAAACAGGGTCTCTGTGACACATCTGCAGTGGAAAAGAACAATGAGCGTGCACTCACAGTCTAGGACTGTGGGTTGGGAGGAAGTGGGAGTTTACAGCCTTAAGTGGTGGCTGAAGTGACTCCAGGTGCTAGGAGCTCAGGGCATGGAATACAGAGGCATCATAAGCAACCTTTACCTACTTCACAATCTTGCCAAGTTCAGCCTGCACATTTATATAGTAACTACACATTTCTATTACTTACAGATCTTTTTAAACATAAGGTTTTAAACCTAAGTCTTTAGAACAATTTATAATGGCAAAACACGAACATTGAATCAATATTTGTAGTTCTAATGGAAGACATATTAATATATATAAATGCATGTCTATCTACATAAGTATTTCAAAACATACAAATACATGTACATATGCATACATATGATGCATGTGTGTAAGGAAGGGAAGAGTCTGTCTAGCATATATTTCTTTACAAACACAATTTAGACTTCTTTTGAGGGGACAAATAAGCTCAACACAATCCAAAAGAAAATATCTTTAAGCACTAATGAAAAACACATCTTTACAAACAAAATCCTCATGGGTCATTAAAATATTTAAGAATTTGAACCTTGACAAGAGCCAGCAATTAAATAACTTAAGAAATATATTTGAAGTTTCAGAAATATATACCTCTTTAGTTTTAGAATCACTTTATCTGTGAATACAGAGACAGTAAGTTCAAAGCCTTGATGAGGTTAAACAAAATTTGATGCCCAAGGTTATATCAGGACAACAGGAAAGCACTTAAAGTAACTAGTCTGAACACTTGAGTTCATTCAAGGTTGGACTTGAAATTCCTTACTACATGTTCACCAAAATATCAAAATAATCAAAGAAAAAGGTCAGTTGATTAGATGGCTTGATAAAAAAGGCAAGTTTGTTATTATTTTTACTTATGATCGCCAAGTGTCACAGAGATGTTTGTAGCAATATTACATTTCAGTGGAGAGTCAGTTTACGATATACTAGCAGATTCTAATAAAGAAACAGGAACAGTCAATTAGAACCTTTTGACTTGGACCAACTTAAAAATATACAAGAGGTGATTTTTAAGCTTTACAAAGTTTTTCTATATTGACATATCGCGATGCACATTTAAAGAATGGGTTGAATTTATAGAGGAAGACTATGCTTCACAAACAGATTGTATAAACCCATTAAAAACCCAAGGGCGATGCCTTAAACAACTGTACACTCAAAATAGAAACCACATTCACTGAGGATAACTTGCACCCTAAAGACCCCATGTTACTTTTCAAGGAAAAGAAAGAAATACTAGGTACTTATCTCAGATGTTTAAAAATATGTATTTATTTATTTGAAAGGCAGAGAGAGAGAGAATCGATCTATCTTCTATTCACTGGTTCACTCCCCAAATAGCCACTATAGCCAGAGTTGGGCCAAGCAGGAGCCAGGAGGCAGGAATTCCATCCTGATCTCCCACATGAGTGGCAGAAGCCCAAGTTCTTGGGCCATCATCCACTACCTTCTTAGACACAGTAGCAGGAAATCTCATTAGAAGCAGATTAGCCTAAATTTGAACAGGGACTCAAACTGGGCCTTGAACCAGCACTCTGATATAGGATACTGGTGTCACAAATAACCCACTGCTCTGGCTCCTATCTCATGTATTTTTAAGAAAACATTTTTGGCATAGAAAGGTTAAGAAAGGAATATATTAATTTCCATAAATTTAATAATCTGTCCTACCTTTTTACTTTAGTTTTACTTCTATTTTATTTTTTGAAAACCAATGTAGACACATTATCGTAAATAGTACAAATGAGTATAAACAGGAAATGAAGCTTTCTCTTTCAATTCTGTACTGTGTTCATTCCAGAAGAAGCTACTCTTCAAATCTGTGGCCATCAGTAAGCATATTCAGACAGCAATCACTCATGCAAGCATCTGAACACATACACACGAATGCACAGACACACTTTTGGTGACTTTTAATGTGTTTATTTTTACCCAAATGGTATGTCGTACTGTACTTTGCTGTTTTCCCATAATCATATTTTTCAAGATCATTTTAAAGTGGTCCAGATAGCTGTTCATTACATACAGATCCTTAAATCTTTTCTCCCATTTTATTGATGGACATTTAGGTAGCTCCCTTGTTTTGCTACTGAACACTACCCTGCAATCAAATTTCTTGCACATTTATCTGTGTATATAAATCAGTTTTAAATGTAAGTATCTACTGACACAGGAATGTATCGTTCTATAATTTATCTATATCAATAGATACTTGCATTTAAAACTCTGATCAATAGGAACACAAAAGTTTAGCTCAGTGATGAAGACACACACCTGAATCCCACATTGAAGTCCCTGGGTTCAATCCCTGGCTCTCCTGACTGACAAGCTCTGGCACCTGACTCCAGCTCAGCTTCCTGCTAATGCAGACGATGGGAGGTAGCAGTGACTGCCCAGGTAATTGTGTCCCTACCGCCTACATGGGGGATGCAGATAGCATTCCCAGCTCCCAGCTCCAGCTCTGGCCCAGACTCAGCCATTGCACACATTTGGGGAGTGAACCTAGAGAACTCAGACTGGCAACTTGCTCTCTCCTCCCCTCAGATAAATAAAGTTTAAAAACTAATCCTCATTGGTAATACCAAATTGCCTCCCATTAATATTGTACTAATTTATATCTAATTTTAAAACCCAACTACACATAATACAGCCACTCCTTGTGCGAGATCTCTCAGATGGGAAGGTCCAGGACAGAACAACCTTTGGTTCAGGAATCAAACTTACATGTGTGGAATAAAAGAAACAAAGGAAGTGAATTTTAGAACTCAGAAGACATTTTAGTAATAAAGAATATATATTACAAAAACCTAGAAGAATCAGGTAGTGAGAGAAACTGAAAAAAACACACAGGCATGTGTCATATGTGTTGTACTCATTTTTTCAGGTGACACTCTTCAACGCAGATGAACAGAATTGAGAAAAGCCTCATCATCCCCCTTGACATAGGAGGAACTTGCATCTTGGACAGGTTAGGGTTGGTCATTGGCAGAGCCAAGGACCGAGGGTTCCTCATTCCTTGATTGCTGTGTCACACTGGTAGGAAAAGGAGAATGGAAGGTACTTTTCTACGAGATTTGCTTTGGACAGACCTGTGACGATTGGCTGGGTTGGAGGTTATGGACAGTGGCACTGCGCTCATGGGAGTGACTGAAAGGCTTGTGCAGCTGATTCAAGGCCAACCTGAGTTACAGGCCACCCAGGACGGGTTTCCTGGGAACATCTGATGTTGGGTTTAATAGCTCAGACTCTTTAATGAGAACGCAGAGGCAAGAGGGTTTATTACAGAATGTTCTAGGATATCTTTCTCCAGAGCTAAAATTTTCAGATTTAATCTTACACTTTTTTACTTAATCTTGAGATGGCCCAGTGGCTATCTCAAAAAAAAAAAAAAAAAAAAAAAAAAAAAAAAAACCTGAGATGATTATGTTAATCATAAGATAGAGAATCTCTAATACCTAGGCAATTTAGCAGGCAGCCTTGACTATAAAACACAAAATTAAACTAGGAATCCATCTAGTCCAATCCTCCATTTAAAAATGAGAAAATTGTATCCTAGAGAGTAACTTGTTTAAATGTATAACAAGAATCATGCATTCAAATAAGGTGAATTTTCAACATGCAATAAGAGCTAATTATGTACTTACCCCATAGACATGTTGTATAGAAAAGAGGATAAGTATCAGTGACCTATCAAAAAACAGAAATTCAGATTAATTAAACTTCTCATTTTCATGTGGAACATACAAAAAGAAAAAGGAATTAATTCCAGAAAACTTGTTTTAGTTCTAATAGGCTGCTGCCACCTGCCGATTTGCCATCGGTGACATGATGAAGGTTATTCTTTGCCTGGATACCTTGTTCTCTTTCCTCTTTGAACACCTTTATTGTGGTCCCATTGTACCGTGGACCAGGAGCATACTCTAACCACAGGGACATCAGAAGGGGACGCCGGATAGATGGTAGTGAAGGGAGACAGGATTCTCAGAGTGAGAAACAGAGGAGAGATGGAAGAAGACAGCTTCATTCTGGGACACCATTGAGACCAGTGTCTTCCAGATGCCATTAAGGCAGACCAAGTAGAAGGGGGGAGGGTGGAAGGAACACTAACTGGGCTTGGAAGCTGGAAAAGAAATAATATTTAATAGGGAAGAGGTAGGAGTCCAAGCTCATATAAGTGAGGCATAAACCTGAATGGGATAAAAAACCATTATTATAATTTTAACAAAGGAGACATCCAATCAAAAAAGACCATTAGGGGTATAGTGGAAGTCTCTGCTTGTGATGCCAGTATCCTGTATCAGAGGGCCAGTTAAAGTCCCAGCTCCTCCACTTCCAATCCAGCTCCCAGCTAATGTGCCTGAGAAGGCAGCAGCAGATGGCCCAAGCACTTAGCTCCCTGCCACCCATGTGGGAAACCAGGATGGGGTTGCCAGTTCCTGGCTTCAGCCTGGCCCAGATCTGGCTGTTGTAGCCACTTGAGAAGTGAACGAGCTGATGGAAGATCTCCATTATCTCTCCCCATCTGTCATTCTACCCTTCAAATACACATCATAAATCTTTAAAAAAAAATCACTAAACCTTGGTCCACATTTGTTGGGGCTTACATCTGTCAAAGAGCTTCCACATCCATTGTCTCGTCTGACCCTAAAGAGCAATGGTTGGAGCTTCAGGCTACACCACCCCCATGGGTGATAGAACGGGAGTCCAGTCCTGGGCTTTCCTGGTCCTTTATTCTGCCCGGAGCTTCTCTCTGAATCCACATGTTCTAAGCAAGCCCTCTTTCTCCACCCTCCTGCCCTTCCTTTTTTCTCTGTAAACACGGAGAGCTTGCAGAGCCTTGGATCTGGCTCGGATATGGGAGACTGGAGGGGCAGTCTAGCCCATACTCACTGACTTGCACAAGGAAGTCCCCCTTTCAGTCACTGTATTAGAATTCATGATAATTTCCATAAAGGTCAGGTTAGCATGTCAGTACAGTAACTGAGTAAATTAAGAGAAAATATGAAGGAAGTGTTAAGCTCTGGGAATAAGCTGTCAAAAATCAAAGTGAATTTGAATTTACAACCACTGCTTGTTAAATGAGTTCTTGTCATTTTGGATATACAGAACCAGGGTGTGTTGCTTATAATAGTTTGGGCCTCCATGTATACATATATATAAAGGTAGATATATAAATTCTATATAATATAAAAGTGTGGGCATAACACTTTTTTTCGACTTTCTACATAAGAGTTGTCGCTCCCCCTCTTCGTGGAGGAGCAACACTAAACCCTGCGCTGTTCTTTCGTCTGCTCGGCCCTCCCCGGGTTTGCTGCTGGTTCTTCCCGGGTTGGCTACTATCCCTTCCACCTCCGTGGAAGGGCAGTTCCCCCTGGCCACATTCCCCACTTCCGCAGGGGAGCGGCACACCGCCGGCCGGCTCTTCTCGGGGGCTGCACAGGTGTTCCTTCAGCTAGATGTTCCCCTTAGATGTTCCTGGTGCATGCCGTCTCTCTCCTCCTTTATAGTCCTCCTCCGCCAATCCCAACTCGGCTGCCCACACGCCGAGTACGCTGCTCTCCAATCAGGAGCAAGTCCTACAGTTTATTGGTTGAACTGGAGGCAGCTGTGCGGAAGCTGTTTACTTCTCTCCCAGCGCCATATTGTGGGAGAGCAGATGCATAGAATAAGTCTTAATTCCAGTAACTCAGTCCAGTCCGGGCTGCTCCCCACAAGAGTGAACTGACTCAGAAAGACTGGACAATGTGGTCCAAGCTTGCCAGCTTTGGTTGGGTTTGAATCCTCTGACCCTTAACCCCTTTCTGCTGATTCTTCCTGCCTCTGTAGATGTGGTGCAGCTGGTTAAGTCACTACCTGAAACACCAGACTGCATATCGGAGGGCTGAATCGAGTCCCAGCTGCTCTTCTTCTGATCCAGACCCTTGCCAGTGTACCTGGGAAAGCACCAGGAGATGGCCCAAATGCTTGGGCCCCTGCTACCCCTGTGATAGACCCAGATGGAATTCCTGACCCTGGCTTCAGCCTGGCTCAAACCCAGTTGCTGTGGCCTTTGAGGGGTGGACCAGCAGGTAGAAGAGCGCTCTTGCTCTCTCACTCTCTACTTCTACTTCTTTCTGTCCCTCTGTCTCTCAAATAGATAGATAAGTAAATAAATCCTTTTTGAAAAAAATCATTCCATTTCTTTAAAACAACCTATGAATAAACTGCGCAATTTGCAGTTTCCCCCACATTGCTGCAAATAAGTAAGACTTGATTGCATTTCTGAAATAAGCAGTCTCCTTCCCACACCTCTCTCTCTTCACTGCTCTGAGCACTGGCTCAATGTCTTCAAAACCTTTTTTTTTTTCTGTTACATGTGACCTTGACATTCAGCCACAACCTTGTATGAGTTTCCAACTGCTGCTCTAACACAAAGGCAGTGCTTAAAACAACAAGAATTTACTGCCTTGCAGTTCTGGAGATCAGAAGTTGGAAACAGATCTCGTGTCCCTTGTGGAGTGTGTAGGGCAGAAGCAGATGCCTGGCCTTTTCCAGACTAGAGGAGACGTAGCCTGCACTCGCTGGCTCCTGGTCCCCTTCCATCGTCAAAGCCAGCAGTGCCCAGCTGAGTCCCTTTTCCCTCTCTCTGACCCCTGCTTCTATCCTCACATCTCTACCTCTGCAGTAAGACAGCAACAATCTGGGGCCTTTGGTTGTGTTGCCTGTTGCCCATTAGGTGATTACGTGGGTGCATTCTGGGGATAGCAGAGAGGCTCCCTCTTTAGTAGTAAAAATGAGTCACAGGATCACTGGTACTGTCAACAATTTCCAGAATGATTAGCTTTTGACACATGGAACAGTCAGATAATTTGTACCTCTAACACCAACAGTTAGGCAAATTATTCAATGTTTATTAAATAGTAATAATTCTTTATTGTGGGGAGCAACTGAGACTATACTAAGTTACTGGAATTAAGACTTATTCTATGCATCTGCTCTCCCACAATATGGCGCTGAGAGAGAGACCAAACAACTTCTACACAGCTGCCTCCAGTTCAACCAATAAACTGCAGGAGCTGATCCTGCTCCTGATTGGAGGAGAGCAGCGTGCTCGGCATGTGGGCAGCAGAACATAGGTGGAAGAGGACTATAAAGGAGGAGAGAAACAACATGCACCAGGAACATCTGAGGAACATCTGAGCAGCCCCCGAGAGAGCCAGCAGGCGGTGTGCCGCTCCTCCATGGAAGTGGGGAAAGCGGCAGGGGGTGCCACCCTTCCACGCAGGTGGAGGGGCCGGCAGCTAACCCAGGACAGCGTCATTCCTCTGTGAGTGAGGGAACAGCAGCTAACCCGGGAAGGGCCGAGCAGGCAAAAGGAACAGCGCAGGGTCCAGTGTCGTTCCTCCGTGAATGGGGGAGCGACACTTTATAATTAAATTATATTAATTGATATAATGATATCATTATTTATAGTTAATAATGAAGGCAATCACACTGAGGGCACTCACCAGGAATATGAGGTGCATCTGGAACAGCACCTCATTGACAATGGGTGTGCTGATGACCTCACAGGCAAGACACGGCGCTAAAAATCTTGCCAGCCTTCTCGTCCCTTCCGGAAGAATCTTGTAGTGAGTTCCAGTGTTGTGGGTTAAAGTCTGAATGTGTCAAATAGAAATACATCTCTTACAACACAGTTTGCACTTAATGTTGAAAATAGTCACTTTGATTATGCACAGTAATGGAAATAACTTCTAAAAGAGAACTTTAGTGTCTTTTTTTAATGTCAACTTTCTATACTGATGGTTAACCCAAAAAAAATCAGTTTCTACTCCTAAAAATAGAAATATTCTATAATCTTTCATGTCATACACAAACTTTTGAAAAACATAAAGTTTATACTTATTTTTGTATTCTATTCTATATATATATATAAATAGTTGATTCATTTTGCTAAATGGATTTTTCTTCTATTGACTTTTCCCTTGAAAATACAAGTTAAAATTTGGTCACAAGAATCTTGGTGAAGCTAGAAAAGGAAATTTCTAGTATAAGAGTACACATTTTGCAAACATAGAACAAATATGTATAAAAACGCTGCTATGTAAAGTCAGGCAATCACTGTGGAAAATTCTTCCACAAGACATAGAGCTACCATGTAAGCCAGCATTGCCACACCTAGGGACTCAACCAAGAGAACTGAAAACATGTGTCCACATAACCACACAATGGAACACTATTCAGTCATAAACAGAAATGAAGTTTTAAAAAAAGTTAAAAAAAGTTATGAAAACATAATGCTGAGTGACAGAAGCCATATGTTGTATGATACCATGTATAGGAAATGCTCAGAAGAGGTAAATCCTTAAAAATAGAAAATAGCTCCATGGTTGTCATGGGTGAGGGAAGGGAAGAATTAGAGGGCACAAGGTTTCTTTTTGGGAATTTGGATATGTTGTAGAATTATATAACGTTTTTGACCACACAGCATTATAAATATGCTGAAGACCAGTGAGTTGTAAAACTTAAAATAGTTAAGATGGGGAATTTCACTTTGAGAATTTTATCACAATAAAAAAGAGAAAAAATATTTTTAAACATGACTGAAAGAACTCTTTGGTTTTAGCCAAGATTTACTTGGCTTGAGGAACTGAACTATCTCACTTTAAAATTTTGGCTCGGAGGATGTGTCCCTAAGAGAACTGGATAGAAAGAAAGAAACCAGGAAGGTTGGGGGTTACAAGCTATTTTTACATTCTGGATAAAATCTGGGAAATTAATTCAATGCTAAAGCAGTCAAACAAGATTCCACAATACAGTATCAAAATCAAGCAACTACTGAGTCACTTTGAATACCCTGAACTTTTCTCATCCCTAAGTCCATAATTTTAAATATTTTTTTAAATATTGGAGAAGCAAGTCTCAATTAAACAAATTACTATTTTGGAAGAAAATTGGCTTGAAACATTTGGTATTTTATACAAACACAGTAAAAATTAAAGAAAACCAGAAATATCTGTATTTTAATCCAAAAACAAATATGCATGATACAGTTAATACACACACACAGTGCAGTGAAGGATGTACAGAGATAGACTTATTAAAATAGGGAGTTGCTGGGCCGGTGCCGCGGCTCACTAGGCTAATCCTCTGCCTGCAGTGCTGACACCCCGGGTTCTAGTCCCGGTTGGGGTGCTGGATTCTGTCCTGGTTACTCCTCTTCCAGTCCAGCTCTCTGCTGTGGCCTGGGAAGGCAGTGGAGGATGGCCCAAGTGCTTGGGCCCTTTACCCACACGGGAGACCAGGAGGAAGCACCTGGCTCCTGGCTTCGGATCAGCGCAGCGCACCAGCCATAGCGGCCATTTAAGGGGTGAACGAACAGAAGGAAGACCTTTCTCTGTCTCTCTCTCTCACTGTCTAACTCTCCCTGTCAAAAAAAAAAAAAATAGGGAGTTGCTTGGTCACTTTGCAGAGGAAGAGTGCCTGATTGTGAGCCTATCAGATGGCAGATTCTCTCTCTCTCTCTCTCTCTCTCTCTCTCTCTCTCTCTCTCTCTCTCATATGTTTGTGTGTGTGTGTGTGTGTGTGTGTGTATATATATATATACATATACATATATACATATGTATATATACATATACATATTCTCTAATATACATATATGAGAGAATACTATAAATGGTAGTCTTTAAAATGACACTATTACAGCAGGATTTTGGACATATGCAAGAGATTACAAGGCCACAGCAAACTGACTTTCATCACCATCCATTTGGAGTGTATGCACACAGCTCTTTATCAGGTAGGAATTTCACATTGCTTGTTTTCCTCTTTGACTTCATCTTTCCATTTCACCCCCCACATATATCCTAATACAATGCATTTTTATACTTGAATGTTATTTTGATCACCTGCATACTTCTTTGCAAGAGGCTTATTCATATAAATTAAACATATTTTATTCTAAGTGATGCTATGTGTCTTAAGTCTTTAAGTCATCAAAAATGCAACTAAATTTAAAATTGATAAATTATTAAATGTTAAAAATAAAATTTTATGGGAAATGTGGTTCTTAGTGAATGAATTATGTTCTTTGCTTCCCAATTTATTCAGTTCTAGATCAATAATTCTTTCTACTAGAATAAGACTGTTTCATCAACAATATAATTTTTATTTCCAAATACATAAGTTCTAATAAACTGTATTCAACATAAATAAGAAGTTGTGAATGGAAAAAAGTCATTCTACAAATGTAACTCAACTCTTCAAACTTCCATTGAGTTATAAACTGCCATAGTCTGAATATCTGTGTCCCTCAGGTTTCATATATTGAAAGCTCATCCTCAATGTGTTGGCACTAAGAGGATGGGCATTTGGGAGTTGATTAAATCATGAGTGTGAAGTCCTCAGGAGTAACATTAGTGCCCTTTGAAAAGGGACTGGGGGAGCTTGTTTGACTCTTCTTTCCACCATGAGAGACACAGCAAAAGGCACCATCACTGAAACCGAGAGTGGGTCCTCACCAGACTGAATTTGCCAATGCCTTAACCATGGACTTTCCAGCCTCCAAACAATGAGCAACAAATTCCTTGGTTTACAGATTACCCAGTACAAGGCATTTTTAGAGCAGTACAAATCAACTAAGACACATACCAAAAGCAATGTAGTAATTTACCATCAAGAGTTATTTTAGAAAAAAAAAAAGAGTTATTTTAGAATGATCTACTAGTTGACAGGTCTTTGTTCAATTGTGATGAAAGCAAAAATTGGAAACACACTCCCCCAAGGGATGCAGAGGCAATAGGTAAAGATTCTTGTCTTCTTATTCTCTGCACAAGTTGTCATACAGCCCTTCCTTTGGTCCTAAAGACAGTTCTTTTTCACTGAGATATGTGGGATACAAGAAAATGAGAGTTTGCCTTTCTTTTGAAAAGTAGGAGGAGGGGATTAGATTAAGATAGCAGAGTAGGGAGGGAGCTTACTGCTCTAGTCTAGGACAAGATAGTATTAAAAAAGTGGAGAGAGTGCAGTCTCAGAGAAGAGTTAGGGAGAAAACAGCAGAAGAAACTCCACACAAATTGGGGGACACAGTGAACCTACATGGACACACACAATTCAGGATCCCAGCAGCTGAGAGCCTCCACACTAGCTCTGAATTGCAAGGTGAGATTGGACTGTAGCAGCTCAAGCCACCAAAGATAAAGCTGAAGTAAGAGCCTGGAGGGAATTCTGCTTGGAACTCCGTGGGGGATAGTGTACCTGGAAAACTAGAGGAGACAAAAAGGCGGGGGGAGGCATGTTTCTCTCTACCCATTCACCCTGAAATGGTATCCTGTAACAAGCCAACAGAGAGCAGAAACCATTTTGGACATACTTTAACAGCTGTGCCAGCTCATGTCCGCACCAAGAAACTAGCTGAACAGTGACTGCTGAGTCTGATGGGGAGAACTGACAGGGAGCTGGGTGCTCATGACTGTGGGAGGCTTGTGTGCAGAAGAAAGAATCTCCAACTTAAAGACAAATCACAGGAAATTAAACATTCAGACCAAAAACAGGAAGAAGAAATTAGACAACAAAAAACATGGTTTGGAATCTATAGGATGCTATTAAACAACCCAACATACTGGTCCTAGGAGTTCCTGAAGGCATGGAAAGAGACAAAGAATTAGAAGGAATTTTAGTGCAATAATAACAGAAAACTTCCCTAATTTGGATAAAGATAGGGACATCCAAGTACAAGCAGCACATAGAACTCCTGATAAACATGACCAGAAAATATCTTTACAATGACATATTGTAATCAAACACTATACAGTAAAACAAAAGGAAAAATTCTAAAATGTGCATAGGAGAAATGCAGATTACTTTAAGAGGATCTCTAATTAGACTCACAGATGACTTCTCATCAGAAACCAGACAGGCTAGGAGAAGATGGTGATACATTGAAAGTATTAAGAGAAAACAATGGTCGAGCAAGAATACTGTACCCTGCAAAACTTTCATTTATGAATGAAGGTGAAATGCAGATCTTCCATAACAAACAGAAATTGAAATAATTTGTCACTACCTATTCATCCTTGCAAAGGATACTTAAGGATATGCTGTACACAGAAACATGGTCATCACTACAAAAAAAAAAAAAGTAAATGCAGAAAACTCCAAGTAAAAGTGCAAAGGAAATCCAAAGTAAAAAAAAAAATGGAATACTTATGGAAAAAAGCAGGGCAAAGTTATTACTTATCAGTAGTCACCTTGAATGTAAACGGCCTCAACTCTCCAGTTAAAAGACACAGACTGGATGAATGGATTAAAAAACAAAACCCATCTATTTGTTGCCTACAAAAAACACATCTCACTAACAAAGATGAATGCAGACTGAAAGTGAAAGGATAGAAAAATATATTCTATGCTAACAGAAACCAAAGAGAGCTGGGGTAGCCATCCTAACATCAAACAAAATAGACTGCTGAATTCCAATTCTTCTCAAGCTATTCAAACAATTGAAAGGGAGAGAATTCTCCCAAATTCTTTCTGTGAAGCCAGGATCACCTTAATTCCTAAACCTGAAAAAGAAGCAGCAGAGAAATAGAATTACAGACAAATTTCCCTGATGAACATAGACACAAAAATCCTCAATAAAATTCTAGCCAACCAAATCCAACACATCAGAAAGATCATTCACCCAGACCAACTGGGATTTATATCTGATATGTAGGGATGGTTCAACAATCACAAATCAATCAATGTGACACATCACATTAATAAACTACAGAACAAAAACCATATGATTATCTCAATAGATACAGAGAAAGCATTTAATAAAGTACAAAATCTTTCATGATGAAAACTATAAGCAAATTGGGTACAGATGGAACATTCTTCAAAATAATCAAGGCAACCTATGACAAACCCACAGCCAGAATCCTATTGAATGGTACTTGATGGATATACCAATGGAACAGAATAGAAACAAAGGAGTTATAACCAATCCCTGGAGCAAGGACAGTCTCTTCAACAAATGGTGATGGAAAAACTGGATTTCCACATGTGGAAGTATGAAGCAAGACCCCTGCCTTACACCTTACACAAAAATCCACTCAACATGAATTAAAGACCTAAATCTATGACACAACACCATCAATTATTAGAGAACATTGGGTAAACCCTACAAGACATTGGCACAGGCAGAGTTCTTAGAACAAAAACATGCACTAGCATTCAAAGCCAAAATTAACAAATTGGATTACATCAAATTGAGAAGCTTCTGTAATGCAAAAGAAATAATTATCAAAGTGAAGAGACAACTGACAGAATGGCAGAAAATAATTGCAAACTATACAACCAATAAAGGATTAATGATCAGAATATAAAAAGAGATCAAGGAACTTCACAAAAAACAAAACAAACAACCCAGTTAAGAAATGGTCAAAACTTAAACATTTTTCAGAGGAAATCCAAATGGTCAACAGACACATGAGAAATTGCTAGGATCACTAGTCATCAGGGAAATGCAAATCAAAACACAAGGAGTATTCACCTCACCCCAGTTAGAATGGCTTTCATACAGAAATCAACAGACAACAAATGCTGGCAAAGATGTGGGGAAAAAGGTGCCCTAATCCACTATTGGTAGGAATGTAAACTGGTAAAGCCACTACAGAGATACCTCAGAAATCTGAATATAGACCTAAAATATGACCCAGCCATCCCACTCCTGGGAATTTACCCAAGGGAAATGAAATCAGCAAATAAAAGAGTTATCTGCACCCCCATGTTTATTACAGCTCAATTCACAATAGCTGAGACATGGAACAACCCAAATACCTATCAACTGAAGATAAAGAAATTATGAGATATGTACACCATGGAATACTACCCTGTGGCAAAAAAAGTAAATGAAATCCAGTCATTTGCAACAAAATGGGTGAATCTGAAAAATATCATACCTAGCGAAATAAGCCAGTCTCAAAGAGACCAAACCATATGGAGAGAGAAAGAATGAAAGGACTGAACTTGCCCTGTTCTCCCTGACTAAAAGGCAATCTGTAGAAGTAAAATTGACAATTTGAGAAGCCCTTGTCTTGACTGTTGAGGAACAGTTTTTTTTTTTTTCATACTATTTGTTGAACTATTTACTCAACATAGAATTAAACATATGTGTGTAAAGTCAATTGAAAATTGATCTCAGTTAAAAAACAAGAGTGGGAATAAGAGAGAGAGGAGGAAGAGGGATGGGAGTACAGGTGGGAAGGTGGACACAGTGAGAAGAATTACCATGTTCCTGAAGTTCTAATTATGAAGTATATGAAGTTTGTAAGTATAAAGCTGTATAGTTCTGCATACATTCCTATGGACTTAATTCTGAGGGTATAGTTTAAAAACTTGTCATGAGACCTCAAATCCCCTTAAGCTGGGTGGTAAAAATATCATATTAAGTGTTACAGTGATCATCATCACTTCTCGGCCTTTTGGCTAAGGTCAACTGTGTGTAAAGTGATCATGTATATAGGATTAAGTGTCTGGTAATAATAATAGAAATACAAATGAGTGAATGCTCCTACATGGAAAGCACTCCACACAGCAGGCTCATAGAATGACAATTGCTTTAAGTAGCACTCGGACCTCAGAATCAGCACTTAAGGCATTCTGGTCTGGCTGAAAAGCCCACGAGAGATGGAAAGGTAAGACACTGTCACAAAAAATGTCCTACATGAAGGACTTCAGTGGGTGAGACCCCAGGGGAAAGAAGTGGTCATTAAAGAAGGAGGTTTTTTTCTCTGAAGGGAAGAGAGAATTTCCACTTTGCTTATGGCCTTGTCTAAATACTGATGGAGTCTGTGGATTCAAAAGGCTTCTAAAACCTAGGCTTATCATGTTTAGAGCTGATTGACATCATACTTAAAAGTGTTAATTGTTAAATTAACAGCAGTGGTCACTGTGCACTAAATTCCCATGCAGGACCTCTGTCCTCAAAGAGTTGTATTATTAAAAAAGAAAGAAGAAAGAAAAGTAGGAGAACAATTATGGAAAAGAAACAAGAATTGGTTTCCAGAAACAGCAATTCTGTGAAAGAATATACATAGTAAGTGAGAATCTGGAAACCAATTTCTTTCATTAAATTTTCCAAGCTTCTGCATAACTGTTGAGAATCTTTTTATGCCTCCTATGGTTTACATACTTGTCTTCTCTAAAACTCATGTTGAAATTTAATTGCCATTCTAATAGTATTAAGAGATAAGGATTTTAAGTGATTATGCCTCAAGGTGGGGACTGGTTGCATCATAACAGAGCAAGTTCAGCCCCTTCATTCTTTCTCTCTCCCTTTCCCTCTCTTCCCTCACCTTCACCCATGTGAAAGAAGATCCCTGCCAGATGTTGGCTCCTTGACTATGAACTTACAAGCCTCCAGAAATAAAATAAAAATAAATATCAGATCATTATTGATGAGACAATCTCAGGTAATCTGTTACAACAGCATAGAACAGGCTAAGACATCTCCCAAAGCCATTGCCTCAGTTTGAAGATCTACGTCTTGAATGAACTACCAAAAGTAAACACTTCCCCGGTCACTGCTTCACCAGGAGCAGGCATAAGATCATGTGCTTATCCTATGCATCTGTTTAGTCTATAACCAAGCCACAGTTGAGTCACAGAGATTTATGACCGTTCTCCTACCCAAGATGTGGTTGCTAGGTCACAAATGAACTATACCCTCATCTCACTGTCTGCCAGACACTGTAAACAGTGATATCCACGGTGAAGTGTAGTCCACAGAATGTGGTAACATCAGTGATCCATGACAGTCTATGAGGGTTCTCTTTGCTCTAACCACCTGTGTTAAGGGCATAAAAATTCTTTTTTAAAAAACTTTTTAAAATTTTTATTTACTTATTTTCATTTCTTTAAAGACAGAGCGACCAAGAGAGCTCTTCTATCTGCTGATTTACTTTTCAAATGCTTGTAACAGCCATAACAGGGCCAGGCCAAAGCCAGGAGCCCAAAACTCAATCTGGATCTGCCATGTGGATGGCATGGACCCAAGTACTTGAGCCATTATCTACTGCATCCCAAAATGTGCATTAGCAGGAAGTTGGAGCAGAAGTGAAGGAGCCAGGACTTGAGCCAGGCACTATGATATGGCATGCAGGCATTCCATGTGACAACTTAACTGCAGTGACAAAAGTCCACCCCACGAGCATTAAAAACCTTTGTTTCAAGCAAGCCTCTGACTACACCAAAAGTGCCCCCTCACTCAGAACAGGATCACCCTATTTTACCTTCTCACAAACTGATGGCTGTCATCACTGGGGAAAAAGATAAGACAACTATGTTTCCATCTAATGCTATCACTACTACAAAAAACATAGGCCAGACTACACAAAGCCACCTTTGCCACTAAAATACACACACAACAGCTTTGGAAGTTCACCTACATGGGAAACTTCTGCAGGGAACTGTGTGCCTTTCAAAGAACAAGTTTCCATTTGCTAACTGTTTTTCATAGGGATGACTGGATCTGATCACCCCACTTCAGCCCAGCTAGGCAATGGCATAACCAGGATTTCACCCCACTTCAGCCCAGCTAGGCAATGGCATAACCAGGATTTTCTATCACAAAATCCAGCATTGCTGCCACATGGAGAAAATCAAGATAAACCAGTGACCTAAAGGAAGCCCAATTAAAATGTCTCAGTGACAGATAACTCTGCATCTGGGCTGGAGATGGTACAAAGAGAATCTGAACCAGTCCTCTGGGAGAGCTGAAGTTTGAAAATTGAGAGAGGAGTGAGATAGAATATGTCAAGAGATGGCCCAAAGCAGGGTCAGGCATTAGAAGACCAGGACAAGACAAGTTGAAGTATGAGCCTGAGTTTAGAGGAAAAAATACTAAGTATTCATAAAAGGCTATTTTCAAAGTGAGGAAAATGAAGGAGAAGGACAGATGATCTCACTGAGGCTGAAAAAATTACTGAGAGTGACTCATTCATGCTTCAAGGTCTCATAGTCAATAACCTATACTTAAACAAACTGATCTGTACAGCCTAGCAAAACAGATAATGGGGCCACTGTCTCAAAGCTGGCTCTGTGACTACACAACCCCAAGGAGGAGCTCACTGTCCCCTACTCCTCCCCAAGAGAGACGCTAAGCATAAACTCTCAGCATTTGACATCCACCTTGTTCACTGACCCACATAAGGGCTAAGGCCTTTCCTAGCCACATAGGCAGGAATGTCAAAAAGTTAGTAGAAAAACAGAATAGATAAGTTTATTTTGGTAAAAACAAATTTGAAATCCATGCACAGTTTTTTTCATAATATGCATTTTCTATAAGCCTTTGCAGCCCATGCACACATACATACACACACACATGTGCGCACACATACAGACACACATAATTTCTATGTTCCACAAAAATCATTTTGTTATCTTTCTCCAACTCCATAATTATCATTGTTTTGTTCACTCCTTTATGGAAACTCCTGGACTCCAATCCCCCTGGGACTCCTTATGAATCTCTACTCCATGTCTTAATGCCAGATTTGGGGAAGATCTGAGATTTTCCAAATCATTATCTCTACCATGGTAAATCTGGTTTTTTCTGCAGCCTGATAAGGAGAAGAAATACACCCTGGGGGGCTCTCATTGATGGTGAAGGGGGCAATGGCTAGAATTTGGGGACCACATTAACAGGACGCTGAATATTAAACCCTTCCAGTCACAAAGAAGTTAACATAAGAAGGGCTCAGTAAGGCCTTTTCTCTTCCCAAGTAATAAGGAATCTGAGTTTTTCTGGAATATTTTTTGTTCTTTCAGTGAGATAATTTCCTGTTAATTAAATGACTATCTGTTTTTTCCTTAAGGCCTTCTAACACTGAGTAACTTAAGATTCTTTCCAAGGATAAATTCTTTTATTGTCTGAATACCTACTTGTCTGTACCTTTCTCTTTCCAAAATAGAATGGTGACAGGTTCAGCTTTTGTTGATAAATAAACAAAAAGTCTCAGAGATCAAGAAAGTGCCCTCTGTCACAGTGACATGAGCATTTACCTCAGTCTACATGGACAATCTTCTTTCAATGTGCACACTTTCCTTGTTGGGGGCCAGCATTGTGGCCCAGCACGTTAAGCCACTGCCTGTGATATTGGTACCCTATATGGGCACCAGTTTGAGTCCTCGCTGTTCTACTTCCAATCCAACTCCCTGCTAATGCACCTTGGAAACAATGGAAAATGACCCAAGTCCTTGGACCCCTACAACTAGGAGACCCAGATGGAGTTCCTGGATCCTATCCTCAGCCTGGCCCAGCCCCAGCATTGCAGCTATTGGGTAAGGAACCAATCTATAGAAGCACTCTCCCCCATCCTAAAACCCTGCCTTTCAAATAAATAAGTAAATCTTTTTAAAAAATTAAAAAGAGCTAAGTTCATCATTTCCTAAAATACAAGTTGGCTTCTTGGGTTTATTCTTTTTCAAACCCCATTTCTGTGGATTGACTTCACCTGCAGTCTTTTAGAGCTTTTTAGCAAAAGCAGTCAATCTCATCACACACAAGATTGTTAAAGTGGGTCATGAGTCTGTGTGGTCCACAGACCACTGGAATATGAATGGAGCTTCATGTTTTCTGAAAAGCAACAGGGAAAACTTGATAACCACTCAAGTAAATTCCTGAGAATTACTCTGTATAGGAAGCTGACCAGAAGGCAGTCAGACCATGGTGAAGCCCACACCCACCTCTCCTCTGCGGCAGATCCAGTTGAATTTTTAGGAGGAAGACAGAGTCCTCAGTCAACACTGGATTGAAATTTGCATGTCTAGGGCCAACTAGCCCATGTCTCAACTAGCCACCACTCTGGCAGTATAGGCTTTTATTGTTATTTGCTCCTTGAAGCCTTCTCCCAAAATCAACAGAAAATTTGACATCAACCATAATAATGTCACCACTCGGGAACCACTGGAGGTGATACATGTTCCAAAATTATACAATTGATTTTCCAAACCAGATAAATCTTTTATATCCAAGTTAAGAATGATATTCTTGACTGAAAATGCTCTAAAGGCTCTTGCCAAAAAACACTGAAAATCCAGGTTTCCCTCAGTCTGTGATTTTTTCTTCCTGTGTAGGACTGAAGGCTCCATTTGGACTCTATGGACCTTTCAGACCTCCCAGAACTGCCTTTGTGTGCACCCTGCCAGTAAGCTTCAATGATTGCATGAGGAAGAATCCAAATCTAACCACAACATGAGACTGGCACTTGTCTTGAATGGATTCCTACTTCTGTTGCCATGCACCCTCCTCAGAGACCATATGCTTTCCTCCACAGCTACCTGTGCTCTCAAGTTTAATGGAAGAGAGTAGAGTTTCACAATTAGAAAGACTCATATTCAGATGTTGATTACTATAATCCCATAATTAATTATGTAATTAAAAGTATACTTAGGGGCTGGCGCTGTGGCATAGCAGGTAAAGCTGACACTTGCAGTGCCGTCATCCCATAGGGGCACCAGTTTGAGACCAGCTGCTCCACTTCCCATCCAGCTCTATGCTATGGTCTGGAAAAGCAGTGGAAGATGGCCCAAGTCGTTGGGCCCCTGCACCTACGTGGGAGACCTGGAAGAAGCTCCTGGATCCTGGCTTCAGATCAGCTCAGCTCCCGCTGTTGCAGCCATCTGGGGAGTGAACCAGCAGATGAAAGACCTCTCTCTCTCTCTCTCTCTCTTTCTCTCTCTCTCTCTGCCTCTCCTCTCTCTGCGTGACTGTGACTTTCAAGTAAAATAAATAAATATTTTTTAAAAAAAGTATACTTAGCAGAGTAATCCTGAAAATTTTATAAGCTCTCTGCTATGGTTAATTAGGTTATGACACTACAGAGTTAAATCCCAAAACTGTAAATTGGAGGCACTAAGAGAGTGGAAACTTGGGGGTTCCAACATGGCTGAATAGGGGAAAGATGCTGATTTTGACCAGGGGAAGCTAGCAGAAGAAAAATGGAGGAAGTGTATTCCCAGGAGAAAGTTGGAGAGAACTTTGCAGAGGAAATTCTACAGAAGGAAGAGGGATACCGTGGAGCAGCATGGAAAGAGTGGATGTGCAACAGCTAGTGGGAACACCACACACTCCAGCTGGGGGCTGGAGAAGATGCCAGCCTTAGAGAGCAAGATGAGAGCACACTGCAGCAGTCTATGCCACTGGCGATATTGCACGAGAGAATCTTGCAGAACATACTGACTTTGAGTCCAGTCTGGAGCCCTAGCAGAGTCTGGGTATCCACCTAATCCAGCAAATGAAAGCACATTTCTTTCTCCCCTTCTAACTACAAGGGTGTCTGGCAACCACCAGGGAGAAGGTGACATCTTGAGACCAGTACAGGCTGTTTAGGTTCTCCCATGCACAACCAGGGGATATTACCAAAGGGAAACATTCATGTTTCCCACTTACTTTGAGTCTGCTTGAGAGGGTTGATGGGGGCTGGGCACCCACCTAGGATTGTGAGGTGTCCCCCCCAACCTATCACATGCTTAGGGCTCAAACTGCCAAGGCAGAGCACCCACAGGCAGCTAGCTCTGGAAATTACTCTGCTCTCTCCATGGATAGGGCATGCTTAGGGGCTGAAGAGGGTTACCCTGTACCCCATGACTATGAGCACCTTGTGCACTGTGACTGTGGGATTCTGTGAATGCATAATAGCATATGGGGTATAGCTAGGTCTTTGGGCAATCACTGTGTCTGGCATCAGAGACTCAGAGCTCTCTGACTACCTGGGGTGGGTCATTGCAGAGGGTTCCATGCTCACACTGAGGACTGCACAGATCCTTTGTGTGGTTTATGTGCCAGAATGGGTAAGGGTTGTATCCCCTGTGTGATAACCCTGGGCATTGGTCATCTTGGAAGAGAGAAGGTGAGGCTGTGATTATGCCAACAGGCTTGATCATATCCACTGTTGAAAATAGAGATCTACTGGCCAGTGCCACGGCTCAATAGGCTAATCCTCCACCTTGCAGCACTGGCACACTGGGTTCTAGTCCTGGTCGGGGCACTGGATTCTGTCCCGGTTGCCCATCTTCCAGTCCAGCTCTCTGCTGGGGCCCGAGAGTGCAGTGGATGATAGCCCAAGTGCTTGGTCCCTGCACCCGCATGGGAGACCAGGAGAGGCACCTGGCTCCCGGCTTCGGATCAGCGTGGTGCACCGGCTGCAGTGCACCAGCCGCAGTGGCCATTGGAAGGTGAACCAGCGGTAAAGGAAAACCTTTCTCTCTGTCTGTCTCTCTCTCACTGTCCACTCTGCCTGTCAAAAAAGAAAAAGAAAAGAAAAGGAAAATAGAGATCTACCATGTCCAACTTGGGTGTTACACTGGATCCTTGCCCCACCTTTTAGCATGGACCAGACCTCCCTGACCCCACCCAGCACATGCCTCTGGGTATTCACTAAAGGAGAAGACATTCCACTAAGCTACAGAGGTATAGTTCAAAGATAAAACACAAGAATGGTTTCCACAAATGCCTAAAAGTTAATTCAGAAATATAAGAAACAAGAACAAGGAAGAAAAGAAGACTCCCCCAAAGGAACAAAACAACACTTCATTATTAGAATATGAAGATGAAGATAATATTGATGAAATGCCTGAAAAGGAATTCAAAAGAATGGTCATAGTATTACTAAGAAGCAATGAAAAGCAAATATATGCATTAAAGAAATCCATGCATGACATGGATGAAAAATGTTCCCATGAGAGAGAGATTTTGAAGAGAAATCAAACTGAAATATCAGAAGTGAATAATTCAATATTTCATATAAAAATACAGTGGAAAGTCTTAACAGCAGATGTTGTGAGGCACAAGAAGTAATATCCAAGCTAGAAGACAAATCTTTGGAAACATCTCAGAGAGAAGGAAGAAGAAACAAGAAGAAGGAAGAAGGAAGAAGGAAGAAGGAAGAAGGAAGAAGGAAGAAGGAAGAGGAGGAGAAGGAGGAGGGAGCAGCAGCAGAAGAAATAATTAGAAAAATTAAAAACGGTGTTCAAGATCTATGAGATATTATCAAACTACTGAACATACAGGTCTTAAGAGTTCTTGAAGGAGTAGAAAGAGAGAATGGATTACATGTTCTTTCAGTGAAATAATAATAGAAAACATCCATAATTTGGAGAAAGACAAGGAAATCCAAGTACGGGAAGCACAGAGAACTACTAAAAGACATGACAAGAAAAAATTTTTCACAACTACACACTGTACTCAAACTTTCAACAGTAAAAGATACAGAAAAGATTCTAAAATTGAATGAGAGAAGTGACAGATTACCTTCAGAGGATCTCCAATTATACTTATGGCTGATTTCTCATCAGAAACCCTACAGACTAGGAGAGAATAGAGAGACACAGTCCAAGTCTTAAAAGAAAAAAACTGTCTGGGCCAGTGCTGAGGTGTAAAGGGAAAGCCACCGCCTATGGTGCCAGCATCCCATATGGGTGCCAGTTCAAGTCCTGTATGCTCCACTTCTGATGCAGCTCCCTGCTAATGGCCTGGGAATGCAGTAGAGGATGGCCTAAGTGCTTGGGCCCCTGTGCCCACATGGGAGACCTTGAAGAAGCTCCTGATTTCTGGCTCTGGAAATGCCTAGCTCTGGCCATTGCAGTCATTTGGGGAATGAACCATCAGATAAAAGATCTCCCTATGTCTCTGCCTCTCTCTGTAGCTTAGCCTTTCAAATAAATAAATAAATCTTAAAAAAAGAAAAAGTTGTCAACACATAATACTATACTCTGAAAAGCTCTCATTTATGAATGAAGGTGAAATAAAGACCTTCCATAACAAAGAGATATTAAAAGAATTTGTCACCACTCATTTAGCCTTATAAATGGTGCTTAAGGATGTGCTACATACACAGAAACACAGAAAGCTATTTTTCATTATGAAAGAATATGAAGGCAGAAAATCCCCTAGTAAAAGTACAAAGGAAATCCAAAGCAAATAATAGAAATATTTACAGGGAAATGGCAGTGCCAATTCAATACTTACTGATAGTAACCTGGAATGCAAATGGCCTAAAGTCTCCAATTAAAAGATACAGACTGATTGAATGTATTAAAAAGAAATAGGACCCATCTATTTGCTCCTACAAGAAACATACCTCTCCAAAAAAACAAAGAAACAGACAGAATAAGAGTGAAAGGATGGGAAAAGATATTCCATGCTAATGGAAAGCAAAAATGAGCAGGTATAGCAATCCTATTATCAGCAAAATATACTTTAACTCAAAAACTTTTAAAAGAGACAAAGATAGGCATTATATAATGATTAAGAGATCAATTCAACAGGAAGATATGACTATAATAAATGTATATGTACCCAATGCCAGGACACATGCTATAAATAGATCTGAAGGGAGACATAGACATACACCCCAATACTACAATAGTAATGGGGGCTTCAACACCCCACTTTCATCAATGCACAGATCAATGAGACAGAAAATTAACAAAGAAACAACACTGCTAATCTACATTATGGACCAAATAGATCTAATTGATATCAATGGAATTTCATCCCACAGGTGAAGAATATACATTCTTCTCATCAGTACATGAAACTTTCTCTAGGATAGACCACATGTTAGGCCGTAAGACAAGTCTCAGCAAAATAAAAAAAAAATTTAAATTATACCATGTATCTTTTCTGACCACAGTGGAATGAAGCTGGAAGTTAACAACTCAAGAATTTCTAGAAAACATGCAAACACATGGAGACTAAACAACATGCTCCTGAATGAACAGTGTGTCATAGAAGAAATCAAAAGGGAAAGAAAAAAAAAACTTCCTGGAAACTGTCGCTCCCCGTCTTCGTGGGGGAACGACACTGAATCCTGCCTAGGCTTCATATCCGAGTCACGGCACCATTATGTCGCTCCCCGTCTTCGTGGAGGAACGACACAGGACCCTGCGCTGTTCTTTTGTCTGCTCGGCCCTCCCCGGGTTTGCTGCTGGTTCTTCCCGGGTTGGCTACTATCCCTTCCACCTCCATGGAAGGGCAGTTCCCCCTGGCCACATTCCCCACTTCCGCAGGGGAGCGGCACACCGCCGGCCGGCTTTCTCGGGGGCTGCACGGGTTCCCTTAGATGTTC
This sequence comes from Oryctolagus cuniculus, assembly GCF_964237555.1. NCBI lineage: Eukaryota > Metazoa > Chordata > Mammalia > Lagomorpha > Leporidae > Oryctolagus > Oryctolagus cuniculus. Next base: position 11,853,013 of record NC_091434.1, on the reverse strand, counting down.
CCCATAGATGTTCCTGGTGCATGCCGTCTCTCTCCTCCTTTATAGTCCTCCTCCGCCAATCCTAACTCGGCTGCCCACACGCCGAGTACGCTGCTCTCCTCCAATCAGGAGCAAGTCCTACAGTTTATTAGTTGAACTGGAGGCAGCTGTGCGGAAGCTGTTTACTCCTCTCCCAGCGCCATATTGTGGGAGAGCAGATGCATAGAATAAGTCTTAATTCCAGTAACTCAGTCCAGTCCGGATTGCTCCCCACAGATCCCCCTTTCTTTTTATTTTTGGCGTTGATACGCGCCTGTCTTCGGTGCCCCACGGCACACACTCTGCTCTGCTTGCTAGAGTTGCCACAGGTTCTTACAAGTCCTATCAAATCAGGCAAACCGAATCCGGGTCCTCTCTTCGCCATGTTGTGAGGAGGTTTTTAGGCGCTGATGCGTGCCTGTGTTCGGTGCCCTGCAGCGCATGCTCTGGTCGAGCCTGCAGGGGCTTACAAGCCCTATCAGGCAAACCGAATCCAAGCCTTCTCATTGCCTTTTTGTGGGGAGGCCTTACTGATGTTAATTCGTGCCTGTCTTCGGTGACCTGCGGCGCATAAGCTGCTAGCCGCCCAGGTGCTCATCGCCTCACTAATCGGGCAGACTGAATCCAAGCCTTCTAATTGTTGTATTGTAGGGAGGCCTTTCTATTTCTCTATTTCTCTATCTCCGGGCATTCCTATTTCTCCCATTTTACTTCTGTCTGCCAACATTCCTATTTCTCTCACTTTGCTTCTAAACTTCTATTTCTCTTATCCCTGCAGCTTCCCGGTGCCCGCCCCGAGGCTACTTCTCGGCGGCTTCCCGGCTGAGCCACTTCAGCCCGCGCCTCTTTCATCTGCGCTGCTTCCCGGCTTTGCGCGGCTTGGCTTCGCGCGCTCCGCGGTCTCCACGCCCTTCGCGTCTGCACCACGGCCTCGCGCCAGCCCCGTTCCCTATCTATTCACGCCCCGTGCTCTCTCTGCACGCGGCGGCTTCCGCGAGTAACACAGCGTAGCTTACGTGTCCGCCACTAGCATTCAATCTAAGTTCCCCGGGCTAGCCTGGCGAATTCAACCCAGCATACGTCTCCGCCCCACGATCTGGCTTCCCATCCTTTGCTCCCTGGGCTAATCAGACGGATCCCAATCTGGCTTACGTTTCAGCTTCTGGTTTCAACTTTTCGCCCCCTATTCCCGGGCTAACTTGAGAACCCCAAAGTGGCTTTCGTGTCCGCCTCGGCCTGCCCCCCGCGGCTTCAATTTCCCTAACACTTTTCTCTACCCGGTATGTTTCCCCAAGCTTTCCTCCAACAATACTCCTCCCTCATTTCTCCTGGCCTCTCCCCACAGTCCGTATCCGAGTCTGTTTGTTCTAGCTTTCACTTTCGCTTTCGACCTTAGAGATTTCTCCCAGCTTCCCCCCGTAGTCCGTTTCTAGCTTTCACTTTCGCTTTCGACCTTAGAGATTTCTCCCAGCTTCCCCCCGTAGTCCGTTTCTAGCTTTCACTTTCACTTTCGACCTTAGAGATTTCTCCCAGCCTCCCCCCGTAGTCCGTATCCGAGTCTATGCCTAGGCTTTCAATAGCTTCTTCCGGCACCCTTTTCGTCCGGCTTTTCCCTAGGCTGTTTGCTAGTCTCTCTCTCCGATATTTTCCCTAGGCTGTTTGCTAGTTTCTCTCTCCGATATTTTCCCTAGTTCTTCCCGTTTCTTCCCTCCTAAGTTTTTTATCCGTCCTAGGTTTCCTATCCGAGCTAGGTTTTCTATCCAAGCTAGGTTTCCTATCCGAGTCACGGCACCATTATGTCGCTCCCCGTCTTCGTGGGGGAACGACACTGAATCCTGCCTAGGCTTCATATCCGAGTCACGGCACCATTATGTCGCTCCCCGTCTTCGTGGAGGAACGACACAGGACCCTGCGCTGTTCTTTTGTCTGCTCGGCCCTCCCCGGGTTTGCTGCTGGTTCTTCCCGGGTTGGCTACTATCCCTTCCACCTCCGTGGAAGGGCAGTTCCCCCTGGCCACATTCCCCACTTCCGCAGGGGAGCGGCACACCGCCGGCCGGCTTTCTCGGGGGCTGCACGGGTTCCCTTAGATGTTCCCCATAGATGTTCCTGGTGCATGCCGTCTCTCTCCTCCTTTATAGTCCTCCTCCGCCAATCCTAACTCGGCTGCCCACACGCCGAGTACGCTGCTCTCCTCCAATCAGGAGCAAGTCCTACAGTTTATTAGTTGAACTGGAGGCAGCTGTGCGGAAGCTGTTTACTCCTCTCCCAGCGCCATATTGTGGGAGAGCAGATGCATAGAATAAGTCTTAATTCCAGTAACTCAGTCCAGTCCGGATTGCTCCCCACAGAAACAAATTAAGATGACAATACAACCTATCAAAATTTGCAGGATAGAGCAAAAGCAGTGTTAAGGAGGAAAATTATAACAATTAGTGCTTACATCAAGAAATTGAGGGGCAAGATGGCAGAATAGGGAGGGAGCACACTGATAGTCCGGGAAAAGACAGTTTAATAAAAGCGGAGATACTTCAGGTTCAGGGAAGAGCTAGGGAAGAAACAACAGAGGAAACTCTTCCGGAACTAGTGGGACACGGTGGGCCTACATGGAGGGCACAGGCGCCCAGGCCTCAGGACGCCAGCCACCAAATCTACGCACCAGCACTGGAAAGGGAGGTGAGGCAAAAACTCAGTGGCCCGAGACACTGGCAGGAAAGCGGAAGGAAGAGCCTATAGGGAACAAGGCTTGAAGAATGTGGGGGAAAGTTCACCAGGCTAACTAGAGGAGAGAGGAAAAATAAAAAATAAAAATAAAAGGGACTGGTACAGACACAAGTCTCTCTCTCCACTCACCTTACAAAGGTGAGCAAGACAAAGAGCAGGCACCTTTTTGGACATATGTAACAGCTATGTCCGCCATCAGCCAAGCAGAAAAACCTGACTCTGGGAGGGGGATTAAATAACAGGAGGTTAGGACCTAGTGAAGGTGTGCAGCTAATGAACTGAGACTGTGGAAAAAAAAAAAAAAACGGTGTGTGAGAGAACTCACCAAGTACACATGAGTGCTCTCTGGAGACACTACAAACTCAGTAACCTTTGCAACCCAGTGGGAGACTGCAGGGGAATTTGAGCTCACACTGAGGACAGAAAAGATCCTTTGTGTGGTCCTCGGGACATAGCAGATGAATATTATACCCACAGGAGCCAGAGATCAGACACTGACTGCCTTCAATTCTGCTCAGCTGTGTAGAATTACTTCCCTTCTGAATAAAAAGAGAGAGAGAGACAGAGAGACAGAGATTTACCACACCTAACCTGGCTGTGTCATATTTGGCACACCCTTAACCCTGAAGAACCAAACATAGCTCTCTGGCCACACCCATCACAAGCCTCTAAGGATCCATCAAAAGCAGACAGTCCACTTAATACACTCATAGTATAACAAGAAAAAACACCACAGCGAGGGAAGAAGAAACCAAAGAATATCTCCACAATGCCAAGCAACAAACACAGAAACTGAGAAAACAAGAACAAGGAAGACATTATGATGTCCTCAAATGAACAAGACACCCCAATCCAAGATTATGAAGATGATGAGATACAAGAAATGCAAGATACAGACTTCAAAAAATCTGTGATAAGAACATTTAGAAGTTTTCAAAAACAAATGCTTGAGCTACAGAAATGCTTACTGGACAGGATAGAAAATCTCTCATGAAAATGAAATCTAAAGGAGGAATCAAAATGAAACGCGGAAACTAGTAGAACAGGAAAGTGTGATAGTGAAGAGAAATCAAAATAAAATGAAGAATTCAATAGATCAAATGACAGACACATTAGAGAGCCTTAAAAACAGAATGAGTGAAGCAGAAGAGAGAACACTGGACTTAGAAGACAGAGAACAGGAAAGTATACAGTCAAACCAAAGAAAAGACGAGGAAATTAGAAATCTAAAAATATTGTTGGGAATCTACAGGATACTATCAAAAAACCCAGCACTTGGGTTCTAGGAGTTCCTGAAGCATGGAGAGGGAAAAAAGGTTAGAAGGCCTTTTTAGTGAGATACTAGCAGAAATTTCCCATGTTTGGAGAAGGACAGAGACATCCTAGTACAGGAAGCTCATAGAACCCCTAATAAACATGACCAAAAGAGATCCTCACTACGACACATTGTAATCAAACTCACCACAGTGAAACATGAAGATTCTAAAATGTGCAAGAGAGAAACATCAGATTACTCTCAGAGGATCTCCAATTAGATTCACAGCAGACTTCTCATCAGAAACCCTACAGGCTAGGAGGGAATGGCAAGATATAGCCCAGGTACTAAGAGAGAAAAACTGCCAGCCCAGAATATTATATCCTGCAAAGCTATCATTTGTGAATCAAGGTGAAATAAAGACTTTTCATAGCAAACAGAATTTGTCACCACTTGTTCAGCCCTGAAAAAGACGCTTAAAGATGTGTTACACACAGAAACACAGAAACACGGTCATCAATATGAAAGAAGGTAAAGGAAGGAAATCTCCTAGTAAAAGATCAGAAGAGCAAAGTTACTACTTATCAATAGTCACTTTGAACGTTAATGACCTCAACTCTCCCGTTAAAAGACACAGATTGGCTGATTGGGTTAGGAACAAAACCCATCTATTTGCTGCTTACAAGACACACATCTTTCCAACAAAGATGCGTGCAGACTGAAAGTCAAAGGTTAGAAAAAGATATTCTATGCCAACAGAAATGAAAAAAGAGCAGGCGTAGCCATCTTAATATCAGACAAAATAAACTTTAACACAAAAACTGTTAAAAGAGACAAAGAGGGGCACTATATAATGATTAAGGGATCAGTTCAACAGGAAGATATAACGATTATCAATGTATATGCACCTAATTACAGGGCACCAGTTCATTTAAAAGATTTGTTAAGGGAATTAAAGGGAGACTTAGACTCCAATGCAATAGTACTGGGGGACGTCAATACTCCACTCTCAGAAATAGACAGATCAACTGGACAGAAGATCAACAAGGAAACAGTAGATTTAAATGACACTATAGCCCAAATGGATCTAACAGATATCTACAGAACTTTTCATCCTACACATAAAGCATTTACATTCTTCTCAGCAGTACATGGAACCTACTCTAGGATTGACCACATACTAGGCCAAAAACCAAGTCTCAGCAAGTTCAAAAGAATTAGAATCATATGATGCAGCCTCTCAGAACATAGGGGAATGAAGTTGGAAATTAGCAACTCAGGAATCCCTAGAGCATATGCAAACACATGGAGATTGAACAACATGCTCCTGAATGAACATTGGGACATAGAAGAAATCAAAAATTTTCTGGAAGTAAGTGAGGATAACAGCACAACATACCAAAACTGATGGGACGCAGCAAAAGCAGTGTTAAGAGGAAAGCTTATATCAATAGGTGCCTACATCAAGAAATTGGAAAGGCACCAAATAGATGAGCTTTCAATGCATCTCAAGAATGTAGAAAAACTGCAGCAAACCAGACCCAAATCTATTAGGAGAAGAGAAATAAAATCAGAGAAGAAATCAATAGGATTGAATAAAAAAATTATAAAAAATCAGCCAAATGAGGAGCTGGTTTTTTGAAAAATAAAATTGACACCCCACTGGCCCAACTAACTAAAAAATGAAGAGAAAAGACCCAAATAAATAAAATCACAGATGAAAAAGCAAATATAAAAACAGACATAACAGAAATTAAAAAGAACCATTAGAATTTACAACTAGGACTGGATAAGGAAATTATGGGACATGTACTCTATAGAATACTATACAGCAGTCAAAAACAACGAAACCCAGTCATTTGCAACCAGATGGAATAATCCGGAAAATATTATGCTGAGTGAATTAAGCCAGTCCCAAAGGGACAAATATCATATGTTCTCCCTGATCGGTGACAACTAACTGAGCACCAAAGAGGAAACCTGTTGAAGTGAAATGGACACTATGAGAAACAGTGACTTGATCAGCTCTTGTCCTGACTGTTGATGTACAATGTAATACTTTATCCCTTTTAGTATTTTTTTTGTTGTAGTACTATTGGTTGAACTCTGTAATTAACACACAGTTATTCTTAGGTGTTTAAATTTAGCTGAAAAGTGATCCCTGTTAAATACAAGAGTGGGAATAAGACAGGGAGGAGATGTACAATTTGGGACATGCTCAATCGGACTTGTCCCAAATGGTAGAGTTAGAATCGTGCCAGGGGATTCCAATACAATGCCATCTCACTAGTCCAAGTGATCAATTTCAGTTCACAATTGATCACACTGATAGGTCTAAGAGTCAAAGGGATCACATAAACAAGACTGGTGTCTGCTAATACTAACTGATAGAATCAAAAAGGGAGAGAACGATCCAACATGGGAAGCGGGATACACAGCAGACTCGTAGAATGGTAGATGTCCTAAATAGCATTCTGGCCTCAGAATCAGCCCTTAAGGCAGTCGGATCTGGCTGAAGAGCCCATGAGAGTATTTAGGCATGGAAAGCCAAGACACTCTGGGAAAAAAAAGAAGAAGACCTAAATGAAAGATCTCTGTGAGTGAGATCCCAGTAGAAAGAATGGGGCCATCAAAGAAGGAGGTACCTTTCTCTGAAGGGAGGAGAGAACTTCCACTTCGACTATGACCCTGTCTGAATAAGATCGAAGTCAGCAAACTCAAAAGGCTTCCATAGCCTTGACAACTCATGACTAGAGCCTAGGGAGATTACTGACACCATAAACAAGAGTATCAAATTGTTAAGTCAACAACAGGAGTCACTGTGTACTTACTTCCCATGTGGGATCTGTCCTTAATGTGTTGTCCAATGTGAAGTAATGCTATAACTAGTACTGAAACAGTATTTTACACTTTATGTTCTGTGTGGGTGCAAACTGATGAAATCTTTACTTAATATATACTAAATCAATTTTCTGTATATAGATAATTGAAAATGAATCTTGATGTGAATGGAATGGGAGAGGGAGCGGGAGATGGGAGGGGTGTGAGTGGGAGTGAAATTATAGGGGAGAGGCCGGCGCCGCGGCTCACTAGGCTAATCCTCCGCCTAGCGGCGCCGGCACACCGGGTTCTAGTCCCGGTTGGGGCACCGGATTCTGTCCCGGTTGCCCCTCTTCCAGGCCAGCCCTCTGCTGTGGCCCGGGAGTGCAGTGGAGGATGGCCCAGGTGCTTGGGCCCTGTACCCCATGGGAGACCAGGAAAAGCACCTGGCTCCTGGCTCCTGCCATCGGATCAGCGCGGTGCGCCGGCCGCAGCGCGCCGGCCGTGGCGGCCATTGGAGGGTGAACCAACGGCAAAGGAAGACCTTTCTCTCTGTCTCTCTCTCTCACTGTCCACTCTGCCTGTCAAAAAAAAAAAAATTACAGGGGAGAAAGCCATTGTAATCCATAAACTGTACTTTGGAAATTTATATTTACTAAATAAAAGATAAAAAAAAGAACTGGCAGCAAGAAGAAAAAAAAATACACAAAAATCAATAGCCTTTGTATACACAAACAACATACACAGGTATGCCATGGCTGAGAGTAAATCAGTTCCATTCACAATAGCTACAAAAAATTGAATATCTTGGAATAATTTCAACCAAGGACATGAAAATCCCTACCATGAAAATTACAAAACTTTAAATAAATAGACAAAGACACAAAAAATGAAAAAATCTTCCATGTTTGTGGATTGGAAGAATTAATATCATCAAAATGCCCATATTACACAAAGCAATTTTCAAATTCAATGATATCATGATCAAATTACCAATGACATTCTTCTCAAATCTAGAAAAGAAGGATGCTAAAATTCATATGGAAACACAAGAGACCTCAAATTGCTAATGGAATCTTAAACAACTGGAACAAAGCCAGAAGTATCACAATATCAGATTTCAAGACATACTACAGGGCACTTATAATCAAAACAGCCTGGTACTAGCATAAAAATAAACATGTAGACCAATGCAACAAAACAGAAACTCCACAAATCAATCCACACATCTATAACCAACTAATCTCAGACAGAGGAGCTAAAATCAATCCTTGGAGCAAGGATAGTCTTCAACAAATGATGCTGGGAAAATTGAAGCTCCACATGCTGAAGTGTGAAACAAAATCTTTACCTTACATCTTACACAAAATCAACTCAAAATGGATCAAGGATTTAATTCTACAACCTGATACCATCAAATTACTAATGAACAACATAGAAGATACTCTGCAAGACATTGGCATAGGCAAAGACTTCTTGGAAAAGACCAAGAAACACAGGCAATCAAAGCAAAAATGGACAAATGGGATTACATCAAGCTAACAAGCTTCTGCATTGTAAAGAAAACACTCAACAAAGGGAAGAGGCAACTGCCAGAATGGGAGAAAATATTTGCAAAACATGCAGCTGATAAAGGATTAATATCCAAAATCCATAAAGGGCTCAAGAAACTCAATAACAATAAAACAAACAATACAGTAAAGAAATGGGCAAATGACTTGACCAGGCATTTTTCAAAAGAGTAAATTCAAATGGCCAACAGACACATGAAAAACTGTTCAGGATAAATAGCCATCAGGGAAATGCAAATCAAAACCACAATGAGATTTTACCTCACCACAATTAGAATGACTGTCATATAGAAATCAAAAAATAACAAATGCTGACAAATACATGGGGGAAAACCACCCTAATGCACTGCTGGTGGGAATATGAACTAGTACAGTCATTGTGGAAGACAGTATGGAGATTCCTCAGAAGTCTGAATGTAAACCTTCCATATGACCCAGCCATCCTGCTCCTGGGAATTTACCCAAAGAAAATGAAATCAGCATATGAAAGAGTTACTGCAGCTCAATTCATAATAACTAAGATATGGAATCAACCCAGATGCCCATCAAACAGTGACTAGATAAAGGAAATATTGTATATATACACTATGGAGTATTACTCAGCCATAAAATAAAATGAAATTCTGTCTTTCACAACAAAATGGATGCAACTGGAAACCATTATACTTAGTGAAATATGGCAGTCCAAAAAAAGACAAATACCATGTTTTCCCTGATCTGTGATAACAGAATATTAAAAATGTAATGTATATGAGTGAAATTAACATTTTCAGAATTGATTATTTACAGCCTTTTTCTCTACTGTTGAGGAACAGGTTTTTTGGCTGGTTTTTTGTTTGTTTGTTTCTGCTTCTTACTATTTGTTGAATTCTTTACTTAGTGGAGGGTTAACTTTATGGTTATAAAATAAACTGAAAAGAAAATTAAATCAAAAGAAAGAAAAGAACAGAAGGATGAGAGAGGGTGGGACCATGGGAGGGAGGGAGGATAGGTTGATGAAAATCACTATATTACTAAATCTGTATATATTAAATTTGTTCCCCTTATATAATTTTTTAAAAATTTAAGAGTGGAAACTTACAGAGTGGAAACTTACCCAGTTATGATGTCTAAGAGGTTGGCCTGGTGGGAAGTCTTTAGGTCACAGGAGGTGTGTCCTAGAAAGGCAGTTCTCCTGAGGGTTAGATATAGAAGCCTGAGTCAGACCAAGCCATTCTGTCTCTGTATCCTGGCCCAACATGTGGTTATTCCTCTGAGCATATTCCACCACTGCCATTTTCCAGTGCCACAAGCTGGCCAAACTACAGTGCCCACTTGATCCTGGACTGTGAGACTCCAAAACCATGAGCTAAAATAAACTTCCTTCCTTAATAAGTAACTTGTTCAAGGTATTTTGTTGCAGTAACAAAAAGATGATTAACATAGCCTTTGAGCTCTTGATTTGTCAGTATTTATAATTAATACCCACGACATTCTGAATTAGTGCCTGGCAGGTGGAAGCAACTGAATAAATGTTTCTTTCCTTCCTTCCCAATCTGTGCCAGAGGCAGAAACTGCTCACAATGCAATGAAGACAATAGGAGTGGAAACTGGGGAAAACCTGGGCAGACTCTAAGAAGGAGGAAAACCTGATTTAGAAAGGAAGGGAGAGTTAGGGAAATGAAAAGGAGGAAGAAGTTAAGACAGTACTTTATAAAGTACCTTTACACACTAGTAGAAACTTGGAGAGGGATGAACCTCCTTTTAGTGTGGAAGAAAAATACACAGGAGGAAAATTCTAGGTGGAATCATGAAGTTAACATAAGTTCATTCTGAGAAGATGCCAGGAAAAGATTGGCGCCTGGTTTAATAAACCAGTAAGCTGGCAGCAGTGGCTCCCTCTCATCATCCTTTTTCCTCTCCTCCCCTTCCTTCTCCTCTTCCTTCTCCTCTTTATCTCTCTCATGTCTCCCTCTTCCATCTTCTCCCTCCACTTGTTTTTCCTCCTTTTCTCCCTCCTCCTCCTCTTATCATCATCACCATCAGCATCATCATCATCATCGTCATCCTCATCATGAGAAATGATAACAGCCAGCATTTGCAGATGATGGCCCATATGCTCAGCAGTGTGCTAACGATTTACACAGATCTTTAATCTTCACAGTAGCCTACAGGACAGGTAATGTGATAGTCCTCATTTTACAAATGAGTCACACAGTTAGTAAGCAATATTTCTTATTAACCTTGAATATACATGGCTTCATAAGTCATAAGACTCCATGGGTGAATGTCAGAGAATTCATCTTTGAAAATAACAGCATTAGCCTTCACTATAACACTAGCACAGAGAGTCAGTAATCAGTGTAAATAGCACTGATACAGACATGGTCAATAACAACATGAAGAAGTGTTCAGCATCATTAGTTATTGAAGAAATGCAAACCACATTAGGAAACCACTGCATAACCATTAGAAAGACTAAAATAAAGGAGACTGACAACACTAAGAGACTGCACAAGAAATATATAGAGCAACTGAACCTCTCAGACATTGCTAATGAGACTGTAAGATTATGAAACTATTTCATTTATTATTAAATGTATCTACCCTATGACCCAGTCTTTTCATCCCTAGGTATGTAGTCAAGAGAAATGAAAACATACATCCACACAAAAACACATACAAAAACACTCATAGCCACTTTCTTTGTAATAGCCCCAAACAGGAAACAAACTGAATGTTCAACAACAAGTAAATGGATATAAAAACAAATCAGTGATACTCATTCAATGAGTACTACCCAACACTAGAAAGGAGCAAACTGAGAATGCACACAGTTTGGATGAACTGGAAAATCATCATATAGAGCCAAAGAACCCAAACCTTAAAGAGCACACACAATAAGATTCCATTTACATAAAATACTAGAAAAATGCAACTAGTATGAACTAAAATACTATCCATGGTGACAGAAAGCAGATCAGTGGTTTCCTGGGACTTGAGGGTAGAGAGAAGATGGACTGCAAAGGGTCAGGAGGAATCTTTTTGGAATGACAGAAAAGCTCTGTAGCTTTTGTGGTATTGGTTTCACTAACATTCAGCTCTCTTTCCAGCCATGTGGTAGGTTTCATTTCCTTGCCCCTTGCAGAATGGAACATGGCCACATGACTGGTTTGGTCAATGAAATGGGAGTGGAAGGAGTCAGAGCCAGGTGGAAGTTTTTGATTTGGTACATTCCCATTCCTTTCTGAGCCTATCAGAGCAGAACATATTCAGAAGGGATTTCCAGGAAGTCCCTGAGTGGCTATGATAAGCAGGGCCACCACACATTTCCCCACCTGCTGTAAAGAATAGTAGCATAAATAAAAGGAAAAAACATGTAGCCTCTGGATTTTGGGGGTAGTTCTTTGTGACTGTCAAAGCAACTGCTTCCTACTGACACAAGTGTAATTTTAAACAGTAACTGATCATAAGGTAGAAGAGGCTTCCAGGGGAAAGAATTTGCAAGAGGGGAGACTAGGTTAAAGTTGTTTGTAATCCACAGATGGTAATCTGTAGGTGCAGGCACCAGAACAGGACCTGGGAGCTTGAAAAAGCAGTGGAGGAGACGTGTTGGCAAGAACCAACAAGAGTCAATCATGACTTGGAGATTCTGAAAGCACCGAAGAGTCTAATTGCTTCAGAAGTGTTGAAAAGAGAAAGGTCTTGAAATAAAAAGGATGACTAAAGAGGAAAGTTGAAGTGAAAAAAAAAAGATTAAATAAGGTGCTACAAGCAGGTTTGGAGAAGTGCATTTCATCAAAAGCAGAGGCAGGACCTTATACAATTCAGCTATAGGAAGATCACAAAGTTTGGAAGACAGAGACCTGACTCTGAACAGATGAATATGACAAATCTTTCAACTTGTTCACTTGTTCATTTAGCAAACAGTGACAATTTCATTTGCTTATTCCTTCAGTTACAGCAAAGAAGACAAAAATCTTCCTGCCCTACAGAGTTTACATTGAAATACAGGGAAGCAAACATAACACTTTAAACATCATGCAGAAAACAGACATGATCTTATACTTCTAAAGGAGATTAAAAATAAGTACAAAGATCTTATAATTTTAATGGAGGTTAAAAATAAGAACAATAAGGAGTTTGACAAAGGCAATGATCACTTCACTTAGTTAATAACCGCTATCTGCTATCCAAGTCAAAACCAGAGATATCCGAGGGGCGGAGCCAAGATGGCGGAATAGTGAGGGCACGCACTGATCGTCTGGGAAAAGATAGTTTAATAAAAGTGGAGTTACTGTCGTCTCAGGAAAAGGCTCAGGAAAAAATTGCAGAGGAAACTCTCCCGGATCTAGTGGATGTGACACAGAGGACCTACAGGGAGATCAAGGATGCTCACAGTGCGGAGGACAGCCGCGGAGTCTGCGTGCCAGTGCTGGAAGAGGAGGTGAGACAAAAACCCTGGTTACCCGAGACATTGGTGGGGAAAGGCAGAAAGAGCCTAGAGGTAATGAAAGCCCCACTGGGGAAAGCTCACCAGGCTGACTGGAGGAGAGAAAAAAACGAATAAATAAGGGGAACTGGCATGGACACTAGCCTCTCTCTCCACTCACCTTACAAAGCCGAGCAAGACAAAGAGCAGGCGCCATTTTGAATATACGTAAAGTGGCACCCGCCATCAGCCAAGCATAAACACCTGACTCTTGTGGGGAGAAATAACAGGAGGTGAGGACCAGTGTGGAGCTAACAAACTGAGATTGTGAAAACCTGAGGGTGGGTGAGAGAACTCACCGAGTACACAAACTCGGTAACCTTGGCAACCCAGTGAGAGACTGCGAGAAATTTGAGACCACACTGAGGGCTGCATAAACCCTTTGTGCTGTCCTAGGGGTAGAGAGAGCAGACGAATACCCACAGGGGCAAGATTTCATACATCAACTACCCTCAATTCCACTCAGCTGTGTGGAATTACTTCCCAACTGAGTCAAAAGAGAGAGAGCAAGCTAGAGAGAGGACAACCTGGGTGAGTCACCTTTGACACACCCTTAACCCTGAAGAACCAAAGAGAGCTCTCTGGACACACCCATCACAGCCTCTAAGGATCCATCAAAAGCAGACAGTCCACTTAATCTAGAGTTATAGTATAACGAGAAAAAACACCACAGCGAAGAAACCAAAGAATATCTCCAATATGCCAAACAACAAATGCAGAAACCGAGGTAACAAGAACAAGGAAGACACTATGATGCCCCCAAATGAAAAAGACACCCCAATTCAAGATTATGAAGATGATGAGATAGAAGAAATGCAAGAAGCAGATCTCAAAAAATTGATAAGAACATTAAGAAGGTATCAAAAACAAATTCTTGAACTACAGAAATCCTTAATGGACAAGATAGAAAATCTCTCCCGTGAAAATGAAATAATAAGGAGGAATCAAAATGAAATGAAACAACTAGTAGAATATGAAACTGTGATAGTGAAGAGGAATCATAATGAAATGAAGAATTCAATAGATCAAATGACAAACACATTAGAGAGCTTTAAAAACAGAATGGGTGAATCAGAAGAGAGAATATCGGACTTAGAAGACAGAGAACAGGAAAGTATACAGTCAAACCAAAGAAAAGAAGAGGAAATTAGATATAGGTACCAGCAAAGACTTCTTGGAAAATACCCCAGAAGCACAGGCAGTCAAAGCCAAAATTAACATTTGGGATTGCATCAAATTGAGAAGTTTCTGTACTACAAAAGAAACAGTCAGGAAAGTGAAGAGGCAACTGACAGAATGGGAAAAAATAAAACAAACTATGCAACAGATAAAGGGTTAACAACCAGAATCTACAAAGAGATCAAGAAACTCCACAACAACAAAACAAACAACCGACTTAAGAGATGGGCCAAGGCAGTTGTAATCAAAACAGCATGGTACTGGTACAGAAACAGATGGATAGACCAACGGAACAGAATTGAAACACCAGAAATCAATCCAAACATCTACAGCCAACTCATGTTTGATCAAGGGTCCAAAACCAATCCCTGGAGTAAGGACAGTCTATTCAATAAATGGTGCTGGGAAAATTGGATTTCCACGTGCAGAATCATGAAGCAAGACCCCTACCTTTCACCTTACACAAAAATCCACTCAACATGGATTAAAGACTTAAATCTACGACCTGACACCATCAAATTATTAGAGAGCATTGGAAAAACCCTGCAAGATATAGGTACTGGCAATGACTTCTTGGAAAACACCCCAGAAGCACAGGCAGTCAAAGCCAAAATTAACATTTGGGATTGCATCAAATTGAGAAGTTTCTGTACTGCAAAAGAAACAGTCAGGAAAGTGAAGAGACAACCGACAGAATGGGAAAATATATTTGCAAACTATGCAACTGATAAAGGGTTGATAACCAGAATCTATAAAGAAATCATGAAACTCCACAAGATCAAAACAAACAACCCACTTAAGAGATGGGCCAAGGACCTCAACAGACAATTTTCAAAAGAGGAAATCCAAATGGCCAACAGACACATGAAAAAAATGTTCAAGGTCACTAGCAATCAGGGAAATGCAAATCAAAACCACAATGAGGTTCCACCTCACCCCGGTTAGAATGGCTCACATTCAGAAATCTACCAACAATAGATGCTAGAGAGGATATGGGGAAAAAGGGACACTAACCCACTGTTGGTGGGAATGCAAACTGGTTAAGCCACTATGGAAGTCAGTCTGGAGATTCCTCAGAAACCTGAATATAACCCTACCATTCAACCCAGCCATCCCACTCCTTGGAGTTTACCCAAAGGAAATTAAATTGGCAAACAAACAAGCTGTCTGCACATTAATGTTTATTGCAGCTCAATTCACAATAGCTAAGACCTGGAACCAACCCAAATGCCCATCAACAGTAGACTGGATAAAGAAATTATGGGACATGTACTCTATAGAATACTATACAGCAGTCAAAAACAACGAAACCCAGTCATTTGCAACAAGATGGAGGAATTTGGAAAACATCATGCTGAGTGAATTCAGCCAGTCCCAAAGGGACAAATATCATATGTTCTCCCTGATTGGCAACAACTAACTGAGCACCAAAGAGGAAACCTGTTGAAGTGAAATGGACACTATGAGAAACAGTGACTTGATCAGCTCCTGTCCTGACAGTTGATGTACAATGTAATACTTTATCCATTTTAGTATTTTTTTTGTTGTAGTACTATTGGTTGAACTCTGTAATTAACACACAGTTATTCTTAGGTGTTTAAATTTTAACTGAAAAGTGATCCCTGTTAAATACAAGAGTGGGAATAAGACAGGGAGGAGATGTACAATTTGGGACATGCTCAATCGGACTTGCTCCAAATGGTAGAGTTAGAAACGTGCCAGGGGATTCCAATACAATCCCATCAAGGTGGCATGTACCAATGCCATCTCACTAGTCCAAGTGATCAATTTCAGTTCACAATTGATCACACTGATAGGTCTGAGTCAAAGGGATCACACAAAGAAGACTAGTGTCTGCTAATACTAACTGATAGAATCAAAAAGGGAGAGAACGATCCAACATGGGAAGCGGGATACACAGCAGACTCATAGAATGGCAGATGTCCTAAATAGCACTCTGGCCTCAGAATCAGCCCTTAAGGCAGTCGGATCTGGCTGAAGAGCCCATGAGAGTAATTTAGGCATGGAAAGCCAAGACACTCTGGGAAAAAAAAAAAAGAAGACCTAAATGAAAGATCTCTGCGAGTGAGATCCCAGTGGAAAGAACGGGGCCATCAAAGAAGGAGGTACCTTTCTCTGAAGGGAAGAGGGAACTTCCACTTTGACTAAGACCCTGTCTGAATAAGATCGAAGTCAGCGAACTGAAAAGGCTTCCATAGCCTTGGCAACTCATGACTAGAGCCTAGGGAGATTACTGACACCATAAACAAGAGTGTCAAATTGTTAAGTCAACAACAGGAGTCACTGTGTACTTACTTCTCATGTGGGATCTGTCCTCAATGTGTTGTCCAATGTGAAGTAATGCTATAACTAGTACTGAAACAGTATTTTACACTCTGTGTTTCTGTGTGGGTGCAAACTGATGAAATCTTTACTTAATATATACTGAATCGATCTTCTGTATATAAAGATAATTGAAAATGAATCTTGATGTGAATGGAATGGGATAGGGGGCTTGAGATGGGAGGGGTGAGAGTGGGAGGGAAGTTATGGGGGGGAAGCCATTGTAATCCATAAACTGTACTTTGGAAATTTATATTTACTAAATAAAAGTTAAAAAAAAAAAAGAAAAAGAAAAAAAAAAAACAGAGATATCCGTATCCTTTGTATATACAAAAAGAACTGTTCACTTTCCTTTTTCTGCTTTAGATTTAAAAACCCAACTGTGAAAAATCAACTCTCTTGACTCCAAAACTTAAAAAAAAAAATCAGTGTTTCTGGGGGTATGCATTTCACTGAGCTGTTAAAGTGCCACTTGGAATGCCCACGTAGCAGAGTATCTGGGTTCCAGTCCCAGCTTCACTCCAGATTCAGCTTCCTGCTAATTACACACTAGGAAGCAGGAGATGATGGCTCAACTGGTTTATTCCTGCCACCCATGTAGAAGCACCACTTTGAGTTACTGACTCTTGCTTTTGTCTGGCACAGCCCCAGCCCTCAGGTGCACTTGGAGGAGTGAAATAGTAGATGAGAGCTCTCTGTGTGTCTCTGTGAGAAAACACCACATGGTAATCATACCAAACCCTGTTCCAAAGGAAAGAGGCTCTGTATGGTGGGGGATGGGTGATTAAATCTGGCTTTTATGCAAAGTCGCTTCCAAGATTTTCTTGTGTGTACATCACCTGGAGATCCTGGTGAATGTTGTCTCCAACTGAATGAGTCTGGATGGGGCCTGAGGTCCTGATTTTAAGAAGCTCCCCAGGTGGCCAGTGCCACTGCTCACTTGGCTAATCCTCTGCCTGAGGTGCCAGCACCCCGGGTTCTAGTCCCGGTTGGGGCACCAGATTCTGTCCCGGTTGCTCCTCTTCCAGTCCAGCTCTCTGCTGTGGCCCAGGAAGGCAGTGGAGGATGGCCCAAGTGCTTGGGCCCTGCACCCGCATGGGAGACCAGGAAGAAGCACCTGGCTCCTGGCTTCGGATCGGCGCAGTGCTGGCCATAGCGGCCATTTGGGGAGTGAACCAACAGAAAGGAAGACCTTTCTCTCTGTGTGTGTCTCTCTCTCACTGTCTAACTCTGCCTGTCAAAAAATTAAAAAAAAAAAAAAGAAGCTCCCCAGGATACCAGTGCTGCTGGTCCCAAGAAGCCAAGGCAAGGTCCTAATGCCTTGGGAATGTCAAGGGAGGTAATGGGCTATGCTCAACTCTTGTCCCTTTAGTACTGAGCTCAAAAGAGCATCTCGATTCTGTGCGGCCATTTCTCATTTCATCTACCTGCTTTCCTTTATGTAACAGTAGAATCAGATTCAAGAGTGTCATTGTTATGTAAAGACCCTGACCAAAGGGTTTGTGATGGATCATGAAAGACCTAAAATATAGATGGTAGATACCATGGTTATCTTGATGTTACAGAAAGGGACAACTCCAGCCCAGAGAGGTTGGTTCATACTAGTCAATCTGGAAAAGACTCAAACCCCAGAATCTACTCCATAGAGCAAGCTTTTTTTTTTTTCTGGCAGAGTTAGTGAGAGAGAGAGAGACAGAGAGAAAGGTCTTCCTTCCATTGGTTCACCTCCCAAATGGCCGCTACGGCCAGCACTGCGCTGATCCGAAGCCAGGAGCCAGGTGCTTCCTCCTGGTCTTCCATGCGGGTGCAGGGCCCAAGCACTTGGGCCATCCTCCACTGCCTTCCCAGGCCACAGCAGAGAGCTGGACTGGAAGAGGAGCAACCAGGACTAGAACCCGGAGTACCAGCACCACAGGCAGAGGATTAGCCCAGTGAGCTGCAGCACCGGCCCAGAGAGCAAGCTCTTAACCATTGTTTTCTCCTTTCTGTATTTATGTCACAGGTTTTTCTCCTGCTGTGAAACTACACAAAAAATGACTGTCAGGTGACTGTTGCCTCCCATTCTAATATTAATAAAGCCAAGTCTAAATTTCTATCAAAATGCCTTGATTTCAAGAAAAGGCAATTTAAACTCAAACTGAAAAATCTTCTGGAATTCAGCAAAAAGACCATTTAACATTAGTACCAAGCGTTTTTTCCTTTCAGAATGCAGTATTAATTCATGGAAGTTTATTCTATGCATTTTGGAACTCTAGAACACCACTTTATCAGAACTTTTGCCGTCCTGAACCACCAGAGTAGCAGAAGATTGCATAAGAACCTTCCCTATTAATGGCGAGAAGCTATTCCATTCATGCTCTACACTACAACATCCGCGGTCCAGGCACAAATTCCATAGTTTTCTTAAGTCCTAAAAATGAGTTTACTGTATGTCACCTTTATTATTCTACTAAAGAGAGATCCTAATTCAATGCAGATATCCAATACATGTATGTAACATTCTCAAACATGGCTGCACATGCAACTCTCCAGGGAGCTTTATAACAGGTCACCACTAGGGAGTCTGATAGAACTGGATTGGGGTAGACTGCCAGTCAGGGTTTTTAGAGGCTCCTCAAGAGATTCTAGTGCACTGTGACAGCTGAGAATTGCTGGCATAAAGGAGAACAGAGGGAAGCCTGCCCTTTCACTCTGTTGTCCAAAAAAGAATCAGGGGTTGTCCTCAATCGCTGTTAGAGTTTTGCCTTCCAACATGTCTTCCTAGGTCTAAGACACTACTACACCTTAGTTCCAATTGCAAGCAAGTGAGTCCCTACAACAAGAGACCAGCCACATGGTTCATACCTGGTGTTGGATAGGCAACCCCTGTAGATGTCAGCAGATGGCTCCAAAGTGAGAGTCCCTAACCAGGGGGTGGAAGTTAGGTGGTCTGTGACCTTGAGCGAGGAAAAACTGACAACCACATTTTCACCCATCCTTCACAGAAGTCCAGCACTTTCCTCATGTTTGAGTATAATGTCAATGGACCACAGTAGTGCCAGCGGTTCTTGGGAGTCTGCTGTCCTTAGGTTTGTTTTTTTAATTTTTTTTTATTTGACAGGTAGAGTTATAGACAGTGAGAGAGAGAGAGAGAGAGAGAAAGGTCTTCCTTCCATTGGTTCACCCCCTAATGGTAGCTATGGCCGGCGCTGCACCAATCTGAAGCCAGGAGCCAGGTGCTTCCTCCTGGTCTCCCATGCGGGTGCAGGGCCCAAGCATTTGGGCCATCCTCCACTGCCTTCCCCGGCCACAACAGAGAGCTGGACTGGAAGAGGGGCAGCCGGGGCTAGAACCCGGCACCCATATGGGATGCTGGTGCTGCAGGCGGAGGATTAACCAAGTGAGCCTCGGCGCTGGCCTCTGTCCCTAGGATTTTCATGTTGCACTTTAGTTTGGGCAGTTATCTGAAAGCACCATTTGCAGTAATCACTACTTTGATACTACAATTGTTTACTAGACCTGCAGTGAGATCTCATTATTTTATTTTATTTTTTTTTTGATACAGTAACGACGATACACTTATGTCATTATATCAGGACTTTAGAACTGTACTTTGAGAACTGTATTCCAGTTAAAATGATTCTGACTTAATTGCATTTTATGATTTTAACGTTATCCCATGAAGAGGTCTAAACGCTTCACGGCAGCCCGTGTGCTCCATTATCCAAGAAAGAGCAAGAGCCCTACTGGAAGACTGCGCCCCAGCAGGACAAATGACGCCCATCTACGTCCAAGGCCACCTCCAGGAAGAGCACGCTCAGGAAGGAGACACCCTGGACCAGAGTTGGGTCTCGTTTTCCCCTGCGTTTCCGCAGATAAGATTCAGCCTGAAAAGCTAGCTGAGTTCAGTGGAGAATAGGATGCGCGTTCTCTTTCCCCTCAGCTGCCTCCTGCTCTTGGCATTTTGAGTGCCCCAACTGCCAGGCCGGTAACTCGAGCCTCCAAATTAATCAAAACACACAGCTCCTGGTTCAAGCCCAGGCAGACAAGCCTGGGAGCCAGACAAGCTCTCCTCTGGTGACCCCCAGCCCCGCCCGCCCCCGCTTGGATGAGGCACTTCCTCCACTGCCCAACCCCTGCCCCCACCCCGGCATGGGCTCCGGGCCAGTGATTGCCCAGCCCGTGGGTGCCTTACCTCGGGGAGAACGCCCGCAGCACTGCAACGCCTCCTCTCCCCTCACCGGACACGCACCTCTCGGCTCGGCCTCACCCAGGTCCACCTGCGACCCGGCTGCCTCTTCGTGGCGCTCTCAGGCAAAGTCCGGCTGCAGCAGGTTGGAGCAGGGGAAAGCGGCCCGATGCACCGCCGCGGGAGCTGGAACCGGGCCTCCAGAGTGCAGACGCCAGGCGCGCCTCCCGCTTAATCTGGGCAGGGCCACAGGCCACTCCCTCCACCCCGCGCGGCCACCTCCCCACACCCCCTAAATTCCTCACCTCCGACCTGCGCACTCTCCCACCCCGCCAGGGCCCTGGGATCCTGGGCGCATCACCTCCTTAACCCCTTACCCTGAGTCAGCGCCCACCTGCCCCGCGGGCGCCCAATCCTTTCTCCCTCCTGGGCACTTCTCCCGTAGGGACAGTGCCTGGTGAGCTGGGAGGGAGCGGGGACGAGGGCGGGACCTGAGCCACTTCTTCCCTCCCTTGGAGTTACAAACCAAAACCCTGGATGGGGAGGGACGGACCGCGGGGCTGAGCGCTACAAAACGCGCGCCGGCGAGCTGGCCAGACTAGCTTCACAGCCGGGGCTCCGCAACCGCGCCTCTCGGGGGACGCGGTGGCCCGAGAGCCTGCGGGTCCCGGACACGCTGGGGCTCTGCAATGGCACCCAGCGTGCGCTCCGGGACGGTGCCCAGGTCCCCGGCGCTCCTGCTGCGGCTCCTACTGCTGCTCCCGGCTGCTGCGCCCGCGGCGGCCAAGGTGAGTGCGGGGCTGCGCGATCCTCACCCGGGCGTCCCAGGCCCAGGCCTGCCCCATCCGTGGGGCGCTGTCCTGGAGCCGCTGCCAGGACAGTGGCTCGGCCGTGGGTGCGCGGAGGTCTGGGGAGCTGCCGCTGGAGCGGGAGGGAGTGAAGAGGAGATGCCGGAGCAACAGGTGGAACGCGCCGGGCTGGAAAAAGAGGCGAGGAGAGGGTTGTCCAGTTTCCCAGGAGGAAGGATGGGAGGAAATAGGGCCTCCAGAGGCCAGTAAGTGGATAATCGCCAGGGACGATATTTGAGAACACCGGATATGCGGATGCGGGAGGTCGCGTTGGGGAACCGAGAGGCAGCCAGCCCAGGCCAAGAGCTCAGAGGGCAGGCAGGAGATGCCCTCGGAGTCCCAGCCTTGCCTTTCCCAAGGCCTCTCGCTAAACTTTGACCTTCCAGGCCTCAGTTTCCCCTTATCGAAAATCGTCCTCCAGTGTTCTCTGGGGGCTGTTGGGAAAAGCAAAAGCCAGCAGTGACAGCCTAAGAAGCAGAGCTCTTGTAAGGCTAAGTTAAGCAATCTATAGCTTTGAATTGATTTGTATTTGGAAATCTGGGTTCATTTAAATCCACCCCATGGTTTTCTTCTTTACTGTTAGAGATAAATGGTGTGTCCTGAAAACTGTTAGGCCTGCTGGAGTTGAGTTACTATTTAAACCTGCAAAGGCGAAATTGGACTTCTCAGGTGCCTTGTGTTGTCTTAACACTTAAAAACAATTTGGGTGAAGACATGGTATAGTAAGTTTCATTACCAAGGTTGAGCAGAGGTTTTACAAATTTCATAATTGAGACTATGATTAGAGGTTAATAGTCACAAAAATATTTATATGTTCACATAAGAGTTTTAGAACTTATGGCCATAGGTAATCTAAGTCTTTTCTATTTAATTTTTTTAAAAGATTTATTTGAAAGAGTTACAGGGAAGGAGGGAGAGACAGAGATCTTCCATCTGCTGGTTCGCTCTCCAGATGACCTCAGTGGCCAGGGCTGGGCCAAGCTGAAGCCAGGAGCTTCATTCTGGTCTCCCACACAGATGGCAGAGGCCTCAATAGTTGGGTCGTCTTCCACTGCTTTTCCCAGGCCACTGGCAGGGAGCTGGATAGGAGGTGGAGCAGCCAGGACATGAACCTGCGTTGTCAGTAGAATCCTGGCATCTCAGGTGGTGGCTTTACCAGCCACGCCACAATGTAGACCCCTCTGCTTAAATTTTTAATGAGGTCACTGTAGACATCACAAAAGCTAAAGCCCTGTCAGTGAACACCTCAGACTTCTCCCTATTTCCTTGTCTTCCCAAAACTGCCCAGTCTCTCCACTTTCATATTTCCTTCCATTTTCAATTTATATACATTTTTTACTTTATTTTTATTTATTAATTTTCCAAAGCACAGTGTATGGATTACAATGGCTTCCCCCCATAACTTCCCTCCCACCTGCAACCCTCCCATCTCCCGCTCCCTCTCACATTCCATTCACATCAAGATTCATTTTCAATTATCTTTATATACAGAAGATTGATTTAGTATATATTAAGTAAAGATTTCATCAGTTTGCATCCGCACAGAACATAAAGTGTAAAATACTGTTTGAGTACTACTTATAGCATCAATTCACATTGGATTTATATACATTTTTATGAATCCCCAAACTATGGTTTTTTGCTTATGCTCTTTAACATAATTGATATATCCTTTTGCAACCTACAGATCTGTCCATGTCAGAATTTAAGAGCTACCTCTTTTCCTTCTTATTCTGTTAGGAAACTTTTACAGTATGCCCAAATTAACTGAATGATTCCTCTATCAATTTATATTTACGTTGTCTGGTAGCTCACATTCTAACAGATTTCATAATCTGTGTCATCTCTTTATGTAGCTGGTTCTAACGAAAATATACTTTGTACAGATTAGGAGCTAAATAGTTCTAGGCATGAAGGATAACCTTTGCCTGAATCACCTGCTTTAATCAGGAACCAATAAACCAAAATGCAAAAGACCTGAAGGAGGTATATGTTGTGAGAAGACCAAGATGAGAGTGCCAAAGCAGGGTTTCCACATCTTTCTGACTCAGAGACGAGGAAAAATATTGAGAAAGGGGTGGGGAATTACACCTGGGTAAGGATCAGTCTGAAAAAGCAGAGCTCTGTGCCCACACATCTCTAATTAAGCCATTTTCAGTTCCATTCTTGTATTCCCTTATTAATTTTACACGTAACATTTTCTGAATTGAGGGACCAAATCTTGGTGACTTCCTGCTAATATGATAAATACTTCTATTTATTTTGTTTTGATCATCACTTGAAGTCAGTCTTTGTTAAAAGGTTTAATGATTATAATTTCCATTGTAGCTGCTGTATTAAGTAGAAACCATGTCATTAAAATGTGAAATATGCCTTCATCTTGTAGCAAAAAGGAATCACAAATTAACTGATCATTACATGAGCCCAAATGACACCCTCCCCAGAATATCTCTGATACTATGCAAGACAGTTGACCACACTGTGCCTCAAGTTTTCTCATCTGTGAAATGGGTGCCTTGAAATCCCTTCAGGGGTGAGCAGACGAGGCAGTCAGTGTGTGAGCCAGTGGGATCAGGGCAAATTTCAGGACCAATTGGTTGTTGGTATTCTAGAGTTAAGGCCCAATTATTCCAGAATCACTTTAGGAAAGAGACTGGGAGTCTAGTTTTTAGTAAAAACATTTCAAATTCTAAATATTGTCAATGAAGTCAACACTTTACAAAAAATATAGTGTGGGCCAAACAATGTATAAGTGAGAGGCATATTTAACATTTGGGCCATCATCTTTAAACTCTTTGTGAGTCACTAGTAAGGAGGTATTTTGCAAATATCTCAAAATGGAGAGATAGTAGTGGTGTTTACCCTTCAGCCAGAGTTTAGTCAGGTGGAACTGCCTGCCCACACAGTTTGTGCGGCAGAAACACCTGCAGTGAAATTCCTGAGCCACTTTGCACTGGCAGCAGTTCTAGGTCTGGCTGGTCAGAGCCTCCTTGAGGCTGGGAGGCATTTGCTGTCATCCCAGGTGATAGAACTGGTAAGGAAGCTGTAGAGAGTTCTTCTTTGATCTCTGTAAGGGGTGAGGTTCTCCTATTAAGCTATCATGGTTCATCCTTCAGCCTTTTGCCTGAAAATTCCAAACTGTGTAGAATTATGATTAGAAGCGAATACCAAAAGCTGAAAAGTAGCTATATTTAGGGAGAATGCTTTCTCACCTGAGTTCATTTTTAGATTTAAAGATTAACCTGAATTAGGAAACATTAAAAAAAAATAATGTGATAGACATCAGTTTTATCAATCCCTAAGATTATGCAAATGTTAATAAACTTTGACCTGTTTGTTCTCAAATCTTTTTAGAAAAAATATAAATACAGCAAATCATATTTATATTCTTTATTCTTTCCCTCCCAGGCAGTATATGTATACCATTCCCCTTGCATGCTTTCGTGTGTGTGTGTGTGTGTGTGTAGATCCCACAAAAATAAATGATTGTTTTCCTGTCTTTCAAATGTAATAAGTGCACATTATTCCTACCTATTGGTGCTTACTATTTATCCATGTGGATACAATATAGATGTGATTGTTTGCAGTAATAGCTATTGCATAGTATCCAGATGTGTAAATCAGTCTATTTTTGCACCCCCCCCCAAGAATGTCTTTACATTTCCATTATCAAGTTGCAATGCATATTTTTGCATACATACAATTGTAACAACTAGAATTTGAATTGCTAGGTGGTTTGTAGAGAATACATATTTTAATTTATTAAGGCTTGTCAAGTTGATCTACAAAAAGGTAGTGCCAACAAAAAACCAGAATACCTATTTCTGCATATTCTTGGCAAGAATATGGTTGGATGTTAATGGGTGTGAAGTAACATCTTATTTTGACTTGTGAGTGTATGAAGCTTTCCATATTTTAATTGGCCATTTGCATTGCCCTCAGTGTAAACTGCATGTACAACTTTCTGCCTATTTATCTATTAGGGATGTAATTACTTAAGATGCTAATTAATTAGAAGTTTTATATATTTAGATGTTTTGGTCAGATTATAACTAAAATTTTATGCAAATCTTTGGTTTATCTTTTCATTTAGTTGTTGGCACCATAATGTAAAACACTTTTTTCTTTATGATCTCAAATTTATTCATCTTTTTTTTGATATTTTGTCTTTTGTTGAAGAAATCCTCTCCTTTCCGGGGATTATAAAAGTGTTCTATGTATCTTTTTTTTTAAGTTTCACAGCTTAACTCTTTTACATTTAAGTCTTTTTTTATTCTTAATTTTCTATCCATGGAATTTCTCATTTTTCACATAGATAAGTAAAAGTCCCAATGTTCCTTATCAAACATTGCACTCTTTCCCTCACTGTTTTGTAGTGTTATATCTGCAACCAGGGACACCAGCCTCAATAACTGGGCCATCCATTTCTGTTGTTTATAAATTACCCAGACTAAGGTCTTTGGTTAGAGCAGCCTGAAGGGACTAAGACAGGTACCAAGGATTCTTCCTTTCGTGTGCCGCACCTCGTCATCCTCCAGCCCCTCCACTGCTGCTCACATTCTCCATACATTACCTCTCTTTCTGGTTAGGCCAGGATCAAAATCAGTGGCAGCAAAGCCACCAGCTCCCTCCCAATGACCAAACTACAGGTCTTCTTTCTTGAGTATTTCTGAGGTTGGAGTAGCTGTTGCCATGCATAAACACTTGAAAGGCTGCGAATTACATTAGAGTTATCTTTGTAGTTCCTTTCTAGTCTCTGCTCTATTATCCAGAATAATGGATGCCCCGTGTTAGCTATGAGCAACTTTGTTACATGATGCAATGGATTAAAACATTCAAACCTTCAGGGTGTGATCCTGGCAACAGGATCGTGTGATCTGGCAAGGTCTTGCCATCCTTGGTCTGTATGAAGTTGATATTTGTGCTGGGGCCTTCAGTCTGTACACACTCAATAAAAGACTTTCCAAGATCAGTAAAAACACAGAGCATTTTTGTTCCACAAAGTTTGCATCTGGTCTCAGTTTAAGCTTTCTAATAATAACAGATTTTCACCACAGGTCATTTATTTTGCCTCTGTTTTCAGTTTGGGGAAATAAGGAAACCAGGATTGCATCTCCTTAACTGAGTAGTTAAGTTACCACCAACAACCAGAACAATTACTTGGCCTCTCTTAGTTGTCTTCATCCCTGAAAACTTGGACAACTGGAAGGCATGTGGTGAGAATGTGGGATAATGAAGGTGACCTCCTGACTGCTCAGGGTGCAGGTACAAACTGACAAATACAAGCATCAGAGGGAGTCTGTGACACACATCATGGTCATATGGTTGCCAACACCTCTATAGAAGAAATTTGAAGTCTTGAATAATTATTGTGTATTATGGAGAGAGATAC
>NC_091434.1:11820917-11826027 GCF_964237555.1 Oryctolagus cuniculus | reverse complement strand
ACATTGGAGATTAGAGCTTCAACATATGAATGGGGGTCTACAAACATTAGTCTGTGCCATTCTGTCTCAGTTTATTCCAAACAGAATCTTGAAGCCCTCTGTGCAAAAAAGTGAGATGTAGCAAAGTTACCAAATGAAGCAGGTGAAGCTTGGTGGATAAAGTTAGCTTTCTGTGACAATCACAGTTTGTAACTTTAGTTTTAATATAATCTCTATTATAAAAATTATCAGGGCTACATGTCCATAGGAATTGAGTATTATTTTAAAAACACACAAAAAAAGTCTTTATAAGAGAAAACTCTTTGCTCTTGGCAGAAAGCATTAAAAAGAAGCTTGGATTTATGGGACAGAATCAATATAAATCTGCTAAGAAAGCTCTTCCTCCAGGTTGTAGGTTTGTTTCACAAAATTTTATCTCTGGGGGCTGATGTTGTGGCATTAGCAAGTTAAGCCTCTGCCTGCAACTCCTGCATCCCATATGGGTGCCAGTTCAAGTCCTGGCTGCTGCAGTTCCAATCTGGCTCCCTGCTAATATGTGTGGGAACCTGCAGGAGATTGGTCCCCGCACCCATGTGGGAGACACAGATGAAGCCTCTGGCTCCTGGCTTCAGCCTGGCCCAGCCCTGATCATTGAGGCCATTTGGTAGTGAACCAGCAGATGGAAGATACAGATCTCTCTCTCTCTCTCTTCTCTCTCTAACTGACTTTCAAACAAATAAACAAATCTTAAAAAAATTTTTTTTTAAAAGATGTTATCTCTGTCTGTCTTGTCAAGGCACTGGGTCTGTCTTTCCATTCTTCCAGGCATTGCTCATGTAACTACTAATTAAGCCTCCAGCTTCAGATATATTTTCTAGTCAAGACAAACTAAATTAAATTATAATTGCGAATTTTGCACACGTTCAGAACTTCAGGTAAATAAACATCTGGGTTAATAAGTAAACATAATGTGAGTCTTAACAATGAGCCACATTAAAAGAAATAGAGACAGATGAAATTAATTTTAATGTATTTCATTGATCTCAGTATCCAAGTATCATATGAATATATAATCCTCACTGAAAATGTTCAAGAGAGACTTTGCTGTTTTTCCATATTGTCTTTAAGATCTGTGTTTTGCATTTCTAGAACATTTCCATTTGGATAAACCACATTTTTCAAGTGTCTATAATCAATGGGGTTACTGTCCTATCTAGCACAGTTCTTTATAAATGGCTTCAAGATGAGAGGATGATATTGTATACAAGGCCACAGCTGTGGATGGAACACACTCTGATGATTTGTCATAAGAAATAAAAACTTTCCAAAATGACCAACCTCAATTTAAGTTAACCAGGCATGGGTTGTGCCTAAATGTCTCTGCAACATTTTTTTTAACAGAAAATTAAGATATTTGGCTGGGGCTGTAGTGTATAAAGCT
The DNA here is from genome assembly GCF_964237555.1 of Oryctolagus cuniculus. NCBI lineage: Eukaryota > Metazoa > Chordata > Mammalia > Lagomorpha > Leporidae > Oryctolagus > Oryctolagus cuniculus. Next base: position 11,824,607 of record NC_091434.1, on the reverse strand, counting down.
ACAAAAATTATCCTTGGAATTTCATCCTATTATCAAAATATGAATAAGTGATGCATATGAAGGATTGAAAAAAGTCACAAAAACAGTCAATACTTAGAGAAAAAGGAAAGGGAAAACACATTAGAAACCAATACACCACATCTTGCTCTACATCTTAAACTATATACCAAATTATCACTGGAGTCTAGCCAGTAACAGGTTGAGAGTTACCGTGGACAAATTAGTTCTAAACACGTCTCTATTTTCTTATCTGAAAATGGTGATAATATATCTATAGTAGATAAAGCACTCAACACAGTGCTTGGTACAGAGTAAATATCCAGCATTTTTGTCAGCTACAGTTATGTTCTTTTCAGTATTAAAAGGCAAAAGAAGGGCCCGGCACTGTGGCATAGCATGTAAAGCCACCGCCTGCAGTGCCAGCATCCCATATGGGCGCCAATTCTAGTCCCAGGCGCTCCACTTCAGATCTGGCTCTCTGCTATGGCCTGGGAAAGCAGTAGAGGATGGCCCAAGTCCTTGGGTCCCTGCACCCATGTGGAAGACCAGGAAGAAGCTCCTGGCTCCTGGCTTCGGATTGGTGCAGTTCCGGCCATTGCAGCCAATTGGAGAGTGATCCAGCAGATAGAAGACCTCTCTCTCTCTCTGCCTCTCTTTCTCTCTCTGTGTAACTGACTTTCAAATAAATAAATAAATCTTTTTTAACAAAAAAAGGTAAAAGAAGAGAATAGGATGGAAGACATTGACCCTGGCTGGGTGAACCAAAGAACATGAGAGCCCAGCCCTGATGGAGTTGGGACACAGACCATAGTCCAGAAACACACAAGGGTGAAGGAGAGGCTATAACAATAGGTACAAGTGGGAGGGGAAGCCTTTCTGAACAGGCACACATGCTAATGCTAGACACAGACATAGCCTGGGAAGTGCTGCAGGATCTGGCCCAGGCCAGCGACCCCTCCAAGGTGGAGAGAAGCAGGCAACATAATTGTGTCATTATCGGTTGTCAAAGAGTAAAACCAAGACCCCCAGAAACTTGTAAAGAAACAAAGAAAAAGTTTAAAGTTGAGTTTATTCACTCATCTCAGAGGGAAAGTACACTCCCTGTACTAGAAGCACAGGGGGTGATGAGAAACAGGGACTTAGGGTACCACAGAGGGAGCAGGTTCTTCACAATCACTCTAAGGGTCATCCTGCGCCCTGGATAGAATGGAGTGCATCCACAGGCCTCTAAGTTGTTGATGATGGTCTAATTTTAATGTCTACTCTAAAACTAATATTTTAACAGGAAAGGCAATTCACAAGATGTTTATTGCCTTAGCAGTGAATTTACAGTATAGTTTGGGCATGAGCCCACATGCAGAGTAGTATGACGAAATAGCCTTTTTTTTTTTTTTTTTTTTGTTCTTGTTAGCACCTTTCTGTCATTCTCTCCTCAGTCTCATTGGGATGAGTCTGTTTGCCAAATATGGCTGTGAAGCCAGGGCAGGAATGCACAGCAGGACCAAAGAGCTCCTGACCTGGTCAGAGAGAGCTCTAAGACGGAAAAAAATGAAGACCAGCTAAGGACCTGCAGGAAGTGGAGAAGGCAGGGGAGAAAAGCCAGTCTAGATCAACATAACAGGTCTTCAGTCTGTCCCTGTTAACTCAGCCAGTGCAATTCATTTGGTAAGTATGTATGCACACACAGGTTAAAAAGTCAGGTCATTTCTAATGCTCTGTACATACACCAGACTAACAAAGTTATTTCCACATATCGTGGTAGGAATTATATAAGGAAATTTCAAAAAAAATCATTAAGGGAGCAGGGGTTCGGTGCAAGGATTAAGACGCTGCCTGAGAGTCTCAAATCCACTATCAGAGTACCTAGGTTCAAGTGCCAGTTCTGCTTCCAAATCCACCTTCTTGCTAACATGCATCCTGGGAGGCTCAAGTACCTGGTCCCTGTCATCCATGAAGGAGACTCAGACTGAGCTCTGGGCTTGTGGCTTTGGCTTGGCCCACCCCTGCTGTTGTGTGGATGCAAGATTATGTCTTTGTCTATGCCTTTCTCTCTGCCTTTGAAATAAATAGAAATAAATAAAAATTTCAAAACATAGTTTGCTTTTTCAAAAAGCTCATGGGAAATGGAATTAAAATACAAGTTTATTTTAGTGTAAAAGATTTTTAAATCTATGCATATGAAAGAGGGGACACCACAAAGTTCATGAAAAATGCATATTGTGAGAAAATTGTGCATGGATTTTCAAAATTCTTTTGCACCAAAATAAACTTCTCTTTAGTTATGTTTTTTCAACAGACTTTATGAAGAACCCCCATAATTGTGTGTGCATATGGAGTAGTACACACCTATATTTAAAGAGTTGCACATGCCTATAATTAAAGAATAATTTATCATCATTTTGGTATCAGTTATTGAGGTGAAGTAATAATATAAAAAATCTGTAGGTAGTGGAGATTTGGCCTAGCAGTTAACATGCCATGTGGAATGCCCACATCCTTATTGCAGTGCCTGTGTTCAAGTCCTGTCCCATTCTTGATTCCAGCTTCCTGTTCATGTGTACTGGGAGGCAGCAGGTGATGGGTTGAGGACCAAAGTCCCTGCTACCCTCATGGGAGACCTGGATTGACTTCTGGGCTGGTGACTGCAGTCTGGCCCAGCCCTGATTGTTACAGGCATTTGGGGAATGAACCAGTAGGGTATTTAAAATATGACCAGATAAAAATCTTTTCTTTTTCTAGCAGTGGTCTTGGGGTAGATTAGAAATTTTCCATTTTCAATCTTTAAGATCTACATTTGTTAATTAGATTATCTCTCTAGATTGCTTATTTACAGAAGGGATCCCAGTGTTTATAAAGAAGTTCAAGTGTGTTTAGAAACATTACAGAATCTATCATTATGTAGACAAAACAGGTCACTAAATTTTTTTCCCATTAGGATATTTTTGTTGTTACATGAACATCCCAAGGAAAACTTTCCACAAGTAGCAAGTTGTTACATTCTCCCTTTGTATCAAATGACAAAGTAAGTCTGGAGAGACCCAAGGCAACAAGGGGAGATATTTATTTTCTTTGTTCAATGAAGATAATAGGATAATTTTATGCTGTTTGTTTAAGCATGATACTGGCAAAGCTGAAGAGTTCACATACTGGCTTTTTAAAAAAGTTGAATGTGTTGTATGAAATCTGGAAAAAATTTTAAAATACACAACAAAGTTGATTACTAATAGCATTTTGGTTTAATCCCCTTTTAGGTTTTTTTTTTCCAATCTTTCATCTATCAATAGAATAGAGAAACTGTTTTTAATTTGTTGTTCTAAATGTAGTTTTTAAATGTCTGCAAAGACTTATTTGTAGGTTGGAACTATAACTTATTTAAGGAATGACCTCCCAACGAACATTTTGGTTATTTTGACTTGTTTAGAAATAGTGCTAAAATGGAACTCTTTGAGGATAAACACTGAATAAAATGTTTCAATGATTCTATATGAAGTGCTTTCTTACCTACAGTCTGGTTTTTTGCATTTCTGAGACGCTGAGTTGGCCAAGTCTCATTGCTGGCTGACAAATAGGAGTCTGACCTAAAGGTAGACATCAAGCCAATGGGGAAGTGGGCTTATAGCTGGCAGTTCTGCTGATTAAGAATGTATGGCAGCATTTATTGTATGTTGATTTCTGTATGAAAGCCATTCT